>NC_089849.1:59695983-59995983 GCF_035609145.1 Eleutherodactylus coqui
TCTATCTCCTATCTATCTATCTATCTATCTATCTATCTATCTATCTATCTATCTATCTATCTATCTATCTATCTATTCCATATCTATCTATCTCATATCTATCTATCTATCTATCTATCTATCTCATATCTATCTAATTATCATCTATCTATCTATCTATCTATCTATCTATCTATCTATCTATCTATCTATCTATCTCATATCTATCTATCTCATATCTATCTATCTATCTATCTATCTATCTATCTATCTATCTATCTATCTATCTATCTATCTCATATCTATCTAATTATCATCTATCTATCTATCTATCTATCTATCTATCTAATTATCATCTATCTATCTATCTATCTATCTATCTATCTATCTATCTATCTATCTATCTAATTATCATCCATCTATCATTCTATTTATCTCATATCTACATGTATAACATGGGTGTGATAACACTCCTGGAGGGGGTGGCACACATTGTAGTGCATTCTGGGAGGGCAGGTACGTGCTGTAGACACCTGACATGACGCTGGCAGTTGGCAGTGCACTGAATATTCCTATATGTTGCTGGTGCCTATAGATGGCTGTGTATATGTACATTGTATCCGCCTTGCGCTGTCTCCAGTCTTTATAAAGGCCTCTGAAGCTATTAGTCCCTCCCCAGCGGATACTAGTGAGCGGTCTTAGTAATAATAACCCGCTGATGGAGGATTATATAAGGTATGGTACATGATGAGATGTAGCGGCTACAGTCGTATCATCAGTGATAAGTCGTTGGCACTTACCGCCCATGGCCTCTATCTCTATGGCGGAGTATACAGACGTATAGCCCATGTGGGTCTGATGGCGCTTACTGGATATTTACCATGCAATCTGATATGACCAGAAAGTAAACATGGCGATGGATTATCCGCCAGCCTGCTGCCCATTATCATACATGAGCCAAGGCGTTCTCCTCGCCGGCTTGGGTTACTGATGGCACATTATGGGGATGGAACCCAATCCCGTCTGCTGTCATCTCATGGGAGACAATAGAGGAAGCTGGCTGTGCCGTGCCTTTAAGGCTCGGCTCTTGCTATCATGTCTTCACGATGCAGCAGAGCTGAGCTTGTCATTTGGCACAATTCATTCCGTTATCAGTCTTTGTTTTCTGATCATTTACATAGGACTGTATGTTAATCTACTGATTTACTTTAGCAGATTGCACTGTCACAGTGTGCTGTCTGTGTTTTACATGGGACTGCCGGTAAACCGCCGCAATATGGTGTTATCTGCAGTTTTACATAGGACTGCAGGCATATTTACTGACTTTCCTCATTGCCATACCACACTGTGTTTAAAGGAAGCGGCCATCACTTTTGTGTCCGTAAGGGCTCCTTCACACTGGCGAACGCGATTTTGTCGCAAGAAAAGCGTGTCAAAATTGCGTCTTTTTGTTCCTGCGATTTCTGAGCCTCAGCGATGCTTTTTCTTGCAAAAACATCGCTTCCGCTCGCGATTTTTCAGTGCGAATTTGCCACGATTTTTGAGCGAGAAAGACAACGGGACTTTCTAATGTTAAAAACGTATCGCAGCGCACGAAAATCACAAGTTTGTGCTTTGTGATGTGATAAAAGGAGAGTCCATAGGGAAACATGGGAGATAAAAAAGGGAAATTGCAGAAAGGTGGGGCACGCCGCCATTTTTTTTTTTTTTTACACAGCATGAATTTCATAACTCAGCGTTTTCACTCATTCTCGCATTACGCAATTTTATCGCAAGTGTTAAACCATCTTAAAGCCGGTTTCACATGGGTGACAAAATCGTGCGATTTTCCGGCGATGCGACGGCGCTACAAAACACAAGTTTGTGAATTCCAAGCTTTCTAATGGTTTCCTTCACATTCGCAATGTTTTCACTGATCCGAAGTTGCGAGAAAAAACAATCGCGGCATGCTTTATCATTCTGCGATTTTTTTATCCTCCTTTTTTCCCTATGGAGCCTCCTTGTTTATCGCGACACACGAATTTGCGATTTTCGTGCGATGCGTTTTTAGTATTAGAAAATCCTATTGACTTTCACAATAAAAAAAATGACGTGATTTTATCGCGGGCGGCAGCAATGCGAGAATATTCTCAAAAAAAGCATCGCTGACGCTCAAAAATCACGGGCTGTGATGTCGTCGTGATTTTCTCGCAGCGATATTGGAGTCGCCCGTGGGAAACTAGTCTTAGGGTGCCTTTACACGGGCGATAAAATCACGCGATTGCATGTGAATTGCGCATTTGTAGCGCCCAGCGCAGCACAGATGCATGAAAATTGAACGCAAAACTAGTGAATATAGTCCAGATTTTCTCTCACGCACTTGTCCGTGTAAATACAGCGGAGAGCGGTTTTTGACAATCCTGAGCGCAAAAACACTTGCTCGAGCGCAGTGAAGGCAGAGTTTTTGCACGTGTGCCTGTGTAAGTACTGTGCGAATTTTCGCAAAGCACCCCTTGTTGCATTCGGCGGAGGAATCAGCCCCGCCCTGATTTAAATAGCACCAAATTAGGTGCTGGTGTTCACGGGTAGGCGCAGTGTTCTGTGCATACCCGCATATACATATGTGCACAATTGCGCACCCCCATAATCTCCTAGGTAGATATTTGGCGCGCAAATTCGCACAAAAATAGAGCATGGCTAATTTTTGCTCCCCGAGCGTAAATATATAAGCAAAAAAGAATGAACCCACTCATACCTTGAAGAAGAAGGTATAAATGTTTCCCGTGCTACATGCAAATACACAACGCCCGGTCCAGTAGGCGGGCAGACCATCTTTAGTTGGCCATCCAGACTGATTCTCCTGGTCCGTCTAGGCTCCTATCTAGCACAGTGTCATGGATGATGTAGGAGACTGTGCATGCACCACAAAATCCCCAGCGCATGCGCAGATTATCTGGTCCGTTTGTGGGCAGATTTGTGAATTTCCCACTTCCCGATCTATGATCAGTGGCACCGACGTCCCCCACACCATCACGTCACTGTGCCAGAGAGGGGCAGCGTTAGCAAATCTTATTTCCCTGCTTTAGGGCGAGTGTATAAAAATACGTCTGTAATGCGAATCCTTATTACGGACGTATCTCAAAAGAGATGACATCTGTAGGTCATCAGTGTCTCATCTGTATTCGCCTCCGCACTTTTATCATCTTCTCTTGGGTAAATACTGACTGTATTTGCCCAATAGAAAAGAACACAAATACGAAGACGAATACGCAAAACATCGATCGTGGCATGTTTTTGAAAAAAACGCGATACCACCATGTGATTACCCTATAGATGTACGTATTACAGTCCCCTCAACATGGACCTAATGCGGAGCAAAAATATACTGGCCGGAATCATCCTGCGGGCTCCTTCACACCGACGCGTTCTGCCGCCATGATAATCGCGGTGTCATAACCGGCAAAACAAAACACGGATTTCAATGATTTCCTTTCCATGATCGAGATTCGTGTCTTTGCGCTGTTTTATTCAAACTTCAGTGTAATTGCGTACGGGCTGCTGGTATATCCGCGACCATAGAGAACAAAGCGCAAAATGTCGCAGATATCTTCGGTAAAATAGAACACGCTGCGTTCTATTTTCCACAAGCGGATTACGCACTTCCGACCCGCTAACCTAAGCGGAGCTGTGTAATCCCATGCAGTCGCTTCATCCTGCGTATTACTGCGGATCAAACGCTCGCGGAATCCATAGTTCCTGTCCGGTCGTGTGAGACCGGCCTTAAGATAGTTTCACACGGCCAAGCGCAATATCGGGTCCTGAAACCCGGCGCGATATCGCGCTCGCGCATGTGTGATGTTCCCATGGATGCCAGGTGTCTTGTGTCATAAACGTCTCCTATCACTTCAGTAACGTTGCGATCCTCCGGCGCGACGCGTTTTCCGGCTCCATTGAAAAAAAAAAAAAGGGCGATTTGTTCCAAGGAAACGCGTAAACATAGAACATACTGCGAGGTTTTCATGCGCCGCGATGCAGAAAAAACCCATTGCTCATCCGTATGGCCCCATTGAAAAGAATGGGGGTCATATTCGCGCGAGATTTGTGAGTCTCACATTGCTTAAAACGTGCGCAATTTTCACGGGGGCGTGAATGCGGCTTTAGGCTACATCTACACGGTCAGGCGCGATATTGCACTTATCAACATGCGATTTGCACGGCGACGCAAAGTATTTTGGATTAAAAAGGACATTGTTTCTGCGAAACAATGGCGCGTGTTTCAGGTATGTGTTCGGATCGCAAGTGTTTCCCATGGACATCGATGAGAAACATCGCACTCAAGCGATTGCCGGGTGATTACTTTTAAGGTCCCATTGAAAATAATAGGCGAGGCATTCCGAGGGAACGCCCAGAGTTAGAACATGCTGCGCTCCGAGAAAAAAAATCGCCTGCGTGACGGAATCCATTCAAAAGAATAGATTTCCTATTTGTGCAGGTTTTGTGTGCATCGCATTGCACAAAACACATGTGGGAATATCGCTCGTATGAATAAGCCCTTACAGTGTGGGATCTGTGGTTTTACATAGGACTGCAGACACAGCTGCTGATTTATCCTACCATAGTGCAATATCACATTATGTTATGTGTGGTTTTACATAGGACTGCAGTAAAGCCAACATATGAATCTTAACCCAATTCTATATCACAGCATGCTATTTCCGGTATGACATAGGACTATGCCTTATTTGTGGTTTTACATAGGACTGCATTTAAGTTAACATTTTCTATTTTAACGAATTGCAGAATCATAGTGATTTGTTCCGAGTGTTACATAGGACTGCAGGTTAACCACCGAACTATTATTGATTATTTTGGAGCGATTCAACAATTATTTGTACAACAATCGTTCCATGTAAAAGGGCCCGTAGCGCAATGACAGATGACAGGTGTTATTTTATTTGTGGTTTTACATAGGACTGCATTTAAGTTAACATTTTCTATTTTAACGAATTGCAGAATCATAGTGATTTGTTCCGAGTGTTACATAGGACTGCAGGTTAACCACCGAACTATTATTGATTATTTTGGAGCGATTCAACAATTATTTGTACAACAATCGTTCCATGTAAAAGGGCCCGTAGCGCAATGACAGATGACAGGTGCTATTTTACATAGGACTGCTGCCTAACCTAGTGCAAGTTCCTAATATCATGCTTCACACACAAAGAAGAACCAAAGAGTCAGATAAGGAATTGCGCCCTGCCCCGTCCGCACATAGCGCCAGCTGCAGTTGTGTCGTCTCGTCCACGCCGTGCGGTCGGCGATCACGGCCGGCCACCCAGAACAGCGCGGACGCGCCGCTCGTCTTACAACCATCCGTTTCTGCCTTGAGTAATGACAAATATTGGAAGCGACAGATTGTAATAAATGCAGAGAGCAGCGTGACGAGGAAGATCTACGGGGTTCAGAGGATCCAGAAATAGATATTTCATGAGACAAGGTATAAATAGACGGGAGCAGCACTACCCGGACGGAGGAGGCGACGGGATTGGCCGCGGCCGGCAGTAGTCGTACATCAGCATCATTTGTTGCTAGACAAGCATTCTGTGCTTCTAACAAGTCATTGTTATGGAGAGGAAGCAGATCGCCGAGCACCAAGGCCTCTCCTGTATATGGGGCCGGTACGAGCCGGGCCGCGATCAGCACACGTCTGTAAACCTCACTGCAGAGCGCACACGGCTCAGAAGACAAAGGAGTTATGTACTGTGAGCATATAGCAAGAGAGATCACAACGTAATCATATGTAGAACACGGGGATCATAACTGTACTCAGGTATAACATGGGGATCATAACTGTAATAGGGAGATCACACCGTACTCATGTGTATAACACAGGGATGACAACATACTCATGTGTATAACACGGGGATCATAACTGTAATAGGGAGATCACACCGTACTCATGTGTATAACACAAGGATGACAACGTACTCATGTGTATAACACGGGGATCATAACTGTAATAGGGAGATCACACTGTAATCACATGTAGAACATGGGAATCACACCGTACTCATGTGTATAACACGGGGATCATAACTGTAATAGGGAGATCACACCGTACTCATGTGTATAACACGGGGATCATAACTGTAATAGGGAGATCACACCGTACTCATATGTATAACATGGGGGTCATAACTGTAATAGGGAGATCACACCGTACTCATGTGTATAACACAAGGATGACAACGTACTCATGTGTATAACACGGGGATCATAACTGTAATAGGGAGATCACACTGTAATCACATGTAGAACATGGGAATCACACCGTACTCATGTGTATGACACGGAGATCATAACTGTAATAGGGAGATCATACTGTAATCATATGTAGAACATAGGACTCACACCGTACTCATGTGTATAACACGGGGATCATAACTGTAATAGTGAGATCACACCGTACTCATGTGTATAACACAGGGATGACAACGTACTCGTGTATAACATGGGGATCATAACTGTAATAGGGAGATCACACTATAATCATATGTAGAACATTGGACTCACACCGTACTCATGTGTATAACATGGGGATCATATCATAACTGTAATAGGGAGATCACACTGTGACGCACAATTTACACTGTAATATGTAGATGATTAGATCACACTGTACACATGTTTAACATGGAGATTACACACTAAACATATCTATAACATAAGGTCACACTGTATTCATGTGAATAACATGGGAATCACATCATAACTATAAATTAGATGACACTGCAATTATATATATAACATGAGATCACATTGTAATCATATGTATAAAATGAGATCACAATATAATCATATGTAGAACATGAGATCACACTGTAATCATATGTATAACATGAAATCACACTGTAATCATATATATAACATGAGATCACATTGTAATCATATGTATAACATGAAATCACACTGTAATCATATATATAACATGAGATCACATTGTAATCATATGTATAAAATGAGATCACACTATAATCATATGTATAACATGGAGATCACACTGTAATCATATGTATAACATGAAATCACACTGTAATCATATATATAACATGAGATCACATTGTAATCATATGTATAACGTGGAGATCACACTGTATTCATATATATAACATGAAATCACATTGTAATCATATATATAATAGATCACACTGTAATCATATATATAACATAAGATCGCACTGTAATTAATCATATGTATAACATGAGATCACACTGTAATCATATATATAACATGTATAACATGAGATCACACTGTTATCATATGTATACCATAAGATCACACTGTAATCATATATATAACATGTATAACATGAGATCACACTGTTATCATATGTATAACATGAGATCACACTGTAATCATATGTATAACATGAGCTCACACTATAATCATATGTATAACATGGAGATCACACTGTAATCATATGTATAACATGAGATCACACTGTAATCATATATATAACATGAAATCACACTGTAATCATATATATAACATGAGATCACATTGTAATCATATGTATAACGTGGAGATCACACTGTAATCATATATATAACATGAAATCACACTGTAATCATATATATAATAGATCACACTGTAATCATATATATAACATGAGATCGCACTGTAATCATATGTATAACATGAGAGCACATTGTAATCATATGTATAACATGAGATCACACTGTAATCATATATATAACATGTATAACATGAGATCACACTGTTATCATATGTATAACATGAGATCACACTGTAATCATATGTATAACATGAGATCACACTGTAATCATATATATAACATGTATAACATGAGATCACACTGTTATCATATGTATAACATGAGCTCACACTATAATCATATGTATAACATGGAGATCACACTGTAATCATATGTATAACATGAGATCACACTGTAATCATATGTATAACATGAGATCACACTGTAATCATATGTATAACGTGGAGATCACATTGTAATCATATATATATAACATGTATAACATGAGATCACACTGTTATCATATGTATAACATGAGATCACACTGTAATCATATGTATAACATGAGCTCACACTATAATCATATGTATAACATGGAGATCACACTGTAATCATATGTATAACATGAGATCACACTGTAATCATATGTATAACATGAGATCACACTGTAATCATATGTATAACATGAGATCACATTGTAATCATATGTATAACATGAGATCACATTGTAATCATATATATAACATGAGATCACATTGTAATCATATATATAACATGAGATCACACTGTAATCATATGTATAACATGAGATCACACTGTAATCATATATATATAACATGTATAACATGAGATCACACTGTTATCATATGTATAAAATGAGATCACACTGTAATCATATGTATAACATGAGCTCACACTATAATCATATGTATAACATGGAGATCACACTGTAATCACATGTATAACATGAGATCACACTGTAATCATATGTATAACATGAGATCACACTGTAATCATATATATATGACATGAAATCACACTGTAATCATATATATAACATGAGATCACATTGTAATCATATGTATAATGTGGAGATCACACTGTAATCATATATATAACATGAAATCACACTGTAATCATATATATAATAGATCACACTGTAATCATATATATAACATGAGATCGCACTGTAATCATATGTATAACATGAGATCACATTGTAATCATATGTATAACATGAGATCACACTGTAATCATATATATAACATGTATAACAAGAGATCACACTGTTATCATATGTATAACATGAGATCACACTGTAATCATATGTATAACATGAGATCACACTGTAATCATATATATATATATAACATGTATAACATGAGATCACACTGTTATCATATGTATAACATGAGATCACACTGTAATCATATGTATAACATGTATAACATGAGATCACATTGTAATCATATGTATAACATGAGATCATACTGTAATCATATATATAACATGTATAACATGAGATCACACTGTTATCATATGTATAACATGAGATCACACTGTAATCATATGTATAACATGAGCTCACACTATAATCATATGTATAACATGGAGATCACACTGTAATCATATGTATAACATGAGATCACACTGTAATCATATGTATAACGTGGAGATCACACTGTAATCATATATATAACATGAGATCACACTGTAATCATATATATAACATGGAGATCACACTGTAATCATATGTATAACATGAGATCACACTGTTATCATATGTATAACATGAGATCACACTGTAATCATATGTATAACATGAGATCACACTGTAATCATATATATATGACATGAAATCACACTGTAATCATATATATAACATGAGATCACATTGTAATCATATGTATAATGTGGAGATCACACTGTAATCATATATATAACATGAAATCACACTGTAATCATATATATAATAGATCACACTGTAATCATATATATAACATGAGATCGCACTGTAATCATATGTATAACATGAGATCACATTGTAATCATATGTATAACATGAGATCACACTGTAATCATATATATAACATGTATAACAAGAGATCACACTGTTATCATATGTATAACATGAGATCACACTGTAATCATATGTATAACATGAGATCACACTGTAATCATATATATATATATAACATGTATAACATGAGATCACACTGTTATCATATGTATAACATGAGATCACACTGTAATCATATGTATAACATGTATAACATGAGATCACATTGTAATCATATGTATAACATGAGATCATACTGTAATCATATATATAACATGTATAACATGAGATCACACTGTTATCATATGTATAACATGAGATCACACTGTAATCATATGTATAACATGAGCTCACACTATAATCATATGTATAACATGGAGATCACACTGTAATCATATGTATAACATGAGATCACACTGTAATCATATGTATAACGTGGAGATCACACTGTAATCATATATATAACATGAGATCACACTGTAATCATATATATAACATGGAGATCACACTGTAATCATATGTATAACATGAGATCACACTGTTATCATATGTATAACATGAGATCACACTGTAATCATATGTATAACATGAGATCACACTGTAATCATATGTCTAACATGAGCTCACACTATAATCATATGTATAACATGGAGATCACACTGTAATCATATGTATAACATGAGATCACACTGTAATCATGTATAACGTGGAGATCACATTGTAATCATATGTATAACATGAGATCACACTGTAATCATATATATAACATGGAGATCACACTGTAATCAGATATATAACATGAGATCACATTGTAATCATATATATATAACATGAGATCGCACTGTAATCATATGTATAACATGAGATCACATTGTAATCATATGTATAACATGAGATCACACTTTAATCATATATATAACATGTATAACATGAGATCACACTGTTATCATATGTATAACATGAGATCACACTGTAATCATATGTATAACATGAGCTCACACTATAATCATATGTATAACATGGAGATCACACTGTAATCATATGTATAACATGAGATCACACTGTAATCATATGTATAACATGAGCTCACACTGTAATCATATATATAACATGAGATCACACTGTAATCATATATATAACATGGAGATCACACTGTAATCATATGTATAACATGGAGACCACACTGTAACATATGTATAACATGAGATCACACTGTAATCATATGTATAACAAGAGATCACATTGTAATCATATGTATAACATGCGATCACACTGTAATCATATGTATAACATGGAGATCACACTGTAATCATATGTATAACATAAGATCACACTGTAATCATATATATAATATTAGATCACACTGTAATCATATGTATAACATGGAGATCACACTGTAATCATATGTATAACATGAGATCACACTGTAGTCATATGTATAACATGGAGATCACACTGTAATCATATATATAACATGAGATCACATTGTAATCATATGTATAACATGAGATCACACTGTAATCATATATATAATATTAGATCACACTGTAATCATATGTATAACATGGGGATAATATCGTAACTGTAATAGGGAGATCACACTGTGACGCACAATTTACACTGTAATATGTAGATGATTAGATCACACTGTACACATGTTTAACATGGAGATTACACACTAAACATATCTATAACATAAGGTCACACTGTATTCTTGTGAATAACATGGGAATCACATCATAACTATAAATTAGATGACACTGCAATTATATATATAACATGAGATCACATTGTAATCATATGTATAAAATGAGATCACACTATAATCATATGTATAACATGAGATCACACTGTAATCATATATATATATATATAACATGAGATCACACTGTAATCATATATATAACATGAGATCACACTGTAATCATATGTATAACGTGGAGATCACACTGTAATCATATATATATATAACATGTGATCACACTGTAATCATATATATAACATGGAGACCACACTGTAATCATATATATAACATGAGATCACACTGTAATCATATGTATAACATGAGATCACACTGTAATCATGTATATATAACATGAGATCACACTGTAATCATATGTATAACGTGGAGATTACACTGTGATCATATATATAACATGAGATCACATTGTAATCATATGTATAACATGGAGATTACACTGTAATCATATATATAACATGAGATCACATTGTAATCATATGTATAACATGAGATCACACTGTAATCATATATATAATATTAGATCACACTGTAATCATATGTATAACATGAGATCACACTGTAATCATATATATAACATGGAGACCACACTGTAATCATATATATGATATTAGATCACACTGTAGTCATATGTATAACATGGAGATTACACTGTAATCATATGTATAACATGAGATCACACTGTAATCATATGTATAACATGGAAATCACACTGTAATCATATATATATAACATGAGATCACATTGTAATCATATGTATAACATGAGATCACACTGTAATCATATGTACAACATGGAGATCACACTGTAATCATATGTATAACATGAGATCACACTGTAATCATATATATAATATTAGATCACACTGTAATCATATGTATAACATGGAGATTACACTGTAATCATATATATAACATGAGATCACATTGTAATCATATGTATAACATGAGATCACACTGTAATCATATATATAATATTAGATCACACTGTAATCATATGTATAACATGAGATCACACTGTAATCATATATATAACATGGAGACCACACTGTAATCATATATATGATATTAGATCACACTGTAGTCATATGTATAACATGGAGATTACACTGTAATCATATGTATAACATGAGATCACACTGTAATCATATGTATAACATGGAAATCACACTGTAATCATATATATATATAACATGAGATCACATTGTAATCATATGTATAACATGAGATCACACTGTAATCATATGTACAACATGGAGATCACACTGTAATCATATGTATAACATGAGATCACACTGTAATCATATATATAATATTAGATCACACTGTAATCATATGTATAACATGGAGATTACACTGTAATCATATATATAACATGAGATCACATTGTAATCATATGTATAACATGAGATCACACTGTAATCATATGTACAACATGGAGATCACACTGTAATCATATGTATAACATGAGATCACACTGTAATCATATGTATAACTTGAGACCACACTGTAATCATATATATAATATTAGATCACACTGTAATCATATGTATAACATGAGATCACACTGTAATCATATATATAATATAAGATCACACTGTAATCATATATATAACATGAGATCACACTGTAATCATATGTATAACATGGAGATTACACTGTAATCATATATATAACATGAGATCACATTGTAATCATATGTATAACATGAGATCACACTGTAATCATATATATAATAGATCACACTGTAATCATATGTATAACATGAGATCACACTGTAATCATATGTATAACATGGAGATTACACTGTAATCATATATATAACATGAGATCACATTGTAATCATATGTATAACATGGAGATTACACTGTAATCATATATATAACATGAGATCACACTGTAATCATATATATAATAGATCACACTGTAATCATATATATAACATGTATAACATGAGATCAGACTAATCATATGTATAACATGGAGATCACACTGTAATCATATGTGTAACATGAGCTCACACTGTGATGATATCTATAACATGCAGAGCATTGCAATATCGTCTCTACATGTGTCATTGATGCCTGCAAAGGCATTTTCACGCTTTGAAATATTGTGTATTCTTACGCTTGAGACTTCACACGGTACCAGAATGTGGAGATGTGCGCTGCGGCATGATATTCATGGAACAGTTCACACATAGCTGGTACCGCTCCTTCAGCCAATGAAAAATGTTCTTTTACCCTTCGCCGCTTCCTGCTGTCTGTGAGTAGACCCGCAGTGGATTGGTTGGAGCGAAAAGGAGTGGCAGCCAGGATTGTATCAAAATTGACTTTTATCGCCTATCCATGGAATGGTTCCTAAAAGACCCTTACCTGACCCTAAGAGCTGGGAGATCTCATGTTCCCATTTTCTCACTGTTGGCTTGCAGCTCCCACCCGCAGCAGCGTGGACACTGAATAGAGCGACGGTCACACATGCACGTTGCCACTCCATTCATTTCAATGGGCTGACGGAAACAGCTGAGTACAAGCGCTCGGCTATCTGCGGCATTCCCATTGATGATAAATGGAGTGCTGACCACGCATGCTTGACCACTGGTCCATTAAATCTTCTCCTCATTGCGTTGGGTGCGGTAAGCCCACAGAGAGGAGGAGAGGGTGACACGAAACCATGTTTTTCAGGATCGGTGGGGGTCTGAACAATGGGACCCCCTCTAAATAGACTTTTGTCACCTGTCTAGTAGTAAAAATCTATTGTAGTACAACCCATTTAAATAGACTCCACATCAAAGAGACCCTTCAGTCTTGGACAAACAAACATGGCCAATCTACTTCTCCGACTACCTGATGCATGCTATACATTAGTATGTATCAGTAGTCTAAGACACTACAAGCTGCTCCTACTGGCCAGTATTGCTCGCATGTGCAGTACTGGCCAATCAAAACAGGTGTAGTGTCTTAGACTAACGATGCATACTAATGTATAGCATGCATCAGGTAGTCGGAGAAGTGGTTTGCCCATCTTTGTTTGCCCAAGACTGGAGGGTCTCTTTAATCCAACTTCTAGAAGAAGTGCCACTACTTGGCTTGTCTTGTGAACCTTTGCCTAGATCCTTCTAACAACGGGCACGTGAGGTTTTATCGACCGAATAACATTTTTGCTCAGAACATATTGATTGAGATTATGTAACCTTATCTTCTACGGCAGTCGGGCAGAGTTCACTAGTAATGACGTGAAAATAAGGATAGCTTTTTTTCTGGGCATAAACTTTCCAAACAATAATAAGATGAGCTCATCAATCAATAATGACATCAGCGCCTGCTCCTCCAGCATCGAACTGGAGAGTCATTTACCAGAAAAATCACTGCATTAGATACATTTAACGTAAACATTATACGGCCCGCGTGCATTAGTCTGGTGGGCAGGAGCTGCTACCATCTCTCTTCTTAGCGTGGCTGAGACAAAGTAACATGTTGCCAGAAAATACTGCCTTTTAGGTCTCATGTCCACTAAAAAAATGCAATCCGTGCAGAATCCGCGGCGGATTCTGCGCGGATTTGCTTTAAATGGTATTTTTTTTGCAGATATCCGCACACATTGCTATCAATGTGATAGCAATGTTGCCGATCCGCGCGGAATCCGCGGCAGAATGGAGCATGCCGCGTTTTTTCTCCCGTGCGTGAAAAACGCAATTCTTTTAAAATGCCATCCGCGGGTGCAAAAATCAATTTAATGGACCGCGGATGGCAATGATTCCCTATGGGTAAATTCCGCTGCGGAATCCGCAATTTCATTTAGCTAGTGGACATGAGGCCTTAAGATGCCAGAGAATTAAATGGAGAGCAGATGTCTGGTGGAGGAAGTGTGAGGGACCTCCAAGTATCTACTCTCCCTTCAGGAAAGTCATGTCACAAATGCAATAAAGGGGTTATCTGGGGATTTTATGATCATTGACCTATCCTCAGGATAGGTCATCAATAGTTCTATAATCAGGATAAGTCATCAATAGTTCTATCCTCAGGATAGGTCATCAATAGTTCTATAATCAGGATGGGTCATCAATAGTTCTATCCTCAGGATAGGTCATCAATAGTTCTATAATCAGGATGGGTCATCAATAGTTCTATCTGCAGGATGCGTCATCAATAGTTCTATCCTCAGAATAGGTCATCAGTAGTTCTATCCTCAGGATAGGTCATCAATAGTTCTATCCTCAGAATGGGTCATCAATAGTTCTATAATCAGGATAAGTCATCAATAGTTCTATAATCAGGATAAGTCATCAATAGTTCTATCCTCAGGATAGGTCATCAATAGTTCTATAATCAGGATGGGTCATCAATAGTTCTATAATCAGGATGGGTCATCAATAGTTCTATCCTCAGGATAGGTCATCAATAGTTCTATCTGCAGGATGCGTCATCAATAGTTCTATCCTCAGAATAGGTCATCAATAGTTCTATCCTCAGGATAGGTCTTCAGTAGTTCTATTCTCAGGCTAGGTCATCAATAGTTCTATCCTCAGAATAGGTCATCAATAGTTCTATCCTCAGGATAGGTCATCAATAGTTCTATCTGCAGGATGGGTCATCAATAGTTCTATCCTCAGGATAGGTCATCAATAGTTCTATCCTCAGGATAGGTCTTCAGTAGTTCTATTCTCAGGATAGGTCATCAATAGTTCTATCCTCAGAATAGGTCATCAATAGTTCTATCCTCAGGATAGGTCATCAATAGTTCTATCTGCAGGATGGGTCATCAATAGTTCTATCCTCAGGATAGGTCATCAATAGTTCTATCCTCAGGATAGGTCTTCAGTAGTTCTATTCTCAGGATAGGTCATCAATAGTTCTATCCTCAGAATAGGTCATCAATAGTTCTATCCTCAGGATAGGTCATCAATAGTTCTATCTGCAGGATGCGTCATCAATAGTTCTATCCTCAGAATAGGTCATCAATAGTTCTATCCTCAGGATAGGTCTTCAGTAGTTCTATTCTCAGGATAGGTCATCAATAGTTCTATCCTCAGAATAGGTCATCAATAGTTCTATCCTCAGGATAGGTCATCAATAGTTCTATCTGCAGGATGGGTCATCAATAGTTCTATCCTCAGGATAGGTCATCAATAGTTCTATCCTCAGGATAGGTCATCAATAGTTCTATCTGCAGGATAGGTCATCAATAGTTCTATAATCAGGATAGGTCATCAATAGTTCAATCCTCAGGATAGGCCATCAGTAGTTCTATCCTCAGAATAGGTCATCAGTAGTTCTATTGTCAGAATAGGTCATCAATAGTTCTATCCTCAGGATAGGTCATTAATAGTTCTATCCTCAGGATTGGTCATCAATAGTTCTATCCTCAGGATAGGTCATCAATAGTTCTATCCTCAGGATAGGTCATCAATAGTTCTATAATCAGGATGGGTCATCAATAGTTCTATAATCAGGATGGGTCATCAATAGTTCTATCCTCAGGATAGGTCATCAATAGTTCTATAATCAGTATGGGTTATCAATAGTTCTATCCTCAGGTAGGTCATCAGTAGTTCTATCCTCAGGATAGGTCATCAGTAGTTCTGTCCTCAGGATAGGTCATCAATAGTTCTATCCTCAGGATGGATCATCAATAGTTCAATCCTCAGGATAGGTCATCAGTAATTCTATCCTCAGGATAGGTCATCAGTAGTTCTATCCTCAGGATAGGTCATCAATAGTTCTATCCTCAGGATAGGTCATCAATAGTTCTATCCTCAGGATGGATCATCAATAGTTCAATCCTCAGGATAGGTAATCAGTAATTCTATCCTCAGGATAGGTCATCAGTAGTTCTATCCTCAGGATAGGTCATCAATAGTTCTATCCTCAGGATAGGTCATCAATAGTTCTATCCTCAGGATGGATCATCAATAGTTCAATCCTCAGGATAGGTCATCAGTAATTCTATCCTCAGGATAGGTCATCAGTAGTTCTATCCTCAGGATAGGTCATCAGTAGTTCTATCCTCAGGATAGGTCATCAATAGTTCTATCCTCAGGATAGGTCATCAATAGTTGATCGATGGGAGTCTGCCTTGCTGGATCAACATCAAGCAGCTGATCTATCAGTGCAGACAGTGCTGGAAGCAGATAGCACTGTCCGTATTGCAGTGGCTCGAGTTAGTACTACAGGAACAGCTCCCATTGAATCCAAGCTGTGCTTGTAGTACAACATCGGGCCAGTGCAATGTTAACAGCATTATCTGCTTCCAACACTGTCTGAACCGACTGCGGGCAAGGTGATCAGTGGAGATCTCAAGAGAAAGACCCCCATGAAGCAACTACTGATGGCCTATCCAAAGGGATAGGTCATTAGTAGACTAGTAAAAGTCCCAGCCAACCCCTTTAATGATGCAACATACATTTTCTGTCCATGGAGTTCCACAATGTTTCATAGAGCCACATTACCTGGTCATTTGTTGTCAACTTTAGTCCCTCAGAGTACAGATGGTGACAGCTAATGCTTACTTATTTACTGACGTTTTGGAATTAACACAAAAACCATGATGCAGCTGGTTCACCATTGTGATGAGGCCCAATCTTTTCTGTTGGCTGTCTCGTTTGTGTCTGCATTTGTAGTTTTGTTAAGTGCTGGCGCATCGCTTTCTTCCTCCAATGACTTAGTTAATAGCATTTCTCCAGATTGTGTTGTGTTTGGTTCAAGTGTTCAGGTTTCTCAATGGCGTACTTATAATTTAATACTCCTAGAGAAAGCCTGTGAGTCCTGCTTCTTCTGCTCACAGTGATTGACAGCTCTCTCTGTCCAAAAACTCATGCAAAAAAGCTGCCAGTCATTTTGTGTGGGTGGGGGATGCGGGATTGGCAGGTTTTTTCTATGAGTGGGTGGGTAAAGAAGGACTCACAGGCTCTATGACTGGGTAGGTAGGGGAACGACTCATAGGCTTTTGCTGTGAGTGGATGGGGGAAGCAGGACTTACAGGATCTATGACTGGGCAGGTGGAGCAGGACTCACAGGTTCTATGATGGGACAGGTGGAGTAGGACTCACAGGCTCTATGACTGGGCAAGTGGAGCAGGACTCACAGGCTCTATGACTTAGCAGGTGGAGCAGGACTCACAGGCTTTATGACTGGGCAGGTGGAGCAGCACTCACAGGCTCTATGACTGGGCAGGTGAGCAGGACTCACAGGCTCTAAGACTGGGCAGGTGGAGCAGCACTCACAGGCTTTATGACTGGACAGGTGTAGCTGCACTCACTGTCTCTATGACATGGCAGGTGGAGCAGCACTCACAGGCTCTATGCCTGGGCAGGTGGGGCAGCACTCACAGGCTTTAAGAATTGGCAGGTGGAGCAGGACTCACAGGCTCTATGACTTGTTTGAACCCCAGATATGGCCTTGACTCGATTTGAGGCCGCTTATCACATCAGGTCCTGATTAGTCTCAAATGCTTGCTAGGTCTACGATCAAGTCCGTGATATAGAAGCTGCCGACTGAGTGCATTGAGCAGTTTCTGTGTCTCTCGAGGGTGATTGTGTGTGCAGCCACCTCTTTCCTTTCAAATGGGGGACATGGGACCCTTTATTTCTAGTATCAGTGGGGGTCCTATTAGTTGGACTCCTGCCATTCGACATATGCGTAGTGTATGTGATATATGAGCAACTACTTATTAATGCTATGGTACTTTACAGATGTCCTTATTTAAGGAGTTGTGTCCTATAGACAAGTCCCCTTTAAAAGTACAGTAGATGTGAGCTTTATGGAGAACGTAGGTTCTCCTGGCCAGATGGCAAGCATTTGTGGTAGTGACGATTCTCACATTGTTTTCAGCTCATGGCAATAAGACTGAATCGAAATATCCGTCCTTCATTATATACTTGTGATTCGCTAGCAACAGCATTACTCACCATACAACAGAGACCTCGGGTAAACATGTACAAGTCTACTGAACACATGGCAGACACAGGTTTGAGGGCTTTCAGCAAAATTGTGCACATCTCTGGATAAGACTCAGGCCCATAGTTGTATTTAGGGGTTTTATACAATGAAGGGTGGTAATAAGTCGTTAGATGCTTTATACCCAAATGTCTCTGTTTCAGTGACAGTTGCAAGTAAAATTATTTAGCCCCCTTTGCAAATTAGAGTTACTTGCCAAATTTGCAAACTTTAAAACAAGAATAAGTCAAATAGCTCAACACAACTGAGGGCTAATGCCCACGGCCGGATTTCTGCCATGTGAAGCCACGGCATGCTATAATTGGCGCGAAAAAAAAGCACGGCTGGCTTCCATTGTAGTCAGTGGAAGCCGGCCGTCATGTGATATGTCCACTGTGAGCACAGCGGAAGTATCGTGTGATTACGCGTCACCGCCCACCACCGCCCGCGTCATCCCCCACTGCCGGTGCGTGCGTCATGCGCTGTACTGCGCATGCGCACCAGCTCGCCAGACGGGATTTAACCTGCGGATCCGGAGAGGTGAGTATGGGGTCTTTAAGGGGCGCCGTTATGGACTCCGTTGCGATATTCCGCTAGCGGAGTCTGGCACGGCCGTGGGCATGAAGCCTAATACAAGTAGTTCCTCCAAATGTAACACAAAATGCCACATGCAATGACTATTACAGTCTCCGAATTATTCAACCCCTTCATGACCAGCATCTTTAGTACTTAGTAGAGCACCTTTTGCTGTTATGACCGGCTGCACATGTGATGCATAGTCGGTCACCAGCTTCTAACAGTGTTCTTGAGGAATCTTATCCTGCTCCTCGTGGGCGATGGCCTCCAGTTTACTAATATTCTTGGCTTTGCGTACTGCAGACGCCTTTTTCATTCACACCAAAGAGTTTTAATGGTTCAAGTTAGGTGACTGTGTCAGCCATTCCAGAATCTTCCAGGACTTCTTCTGAAGATAAGCCTTGGTGGACCTTGAGGTTTGTTTGGGATTATTGTCCTGTTGGAAAGTCCAATGATAGACAAGTTTCAGCTTCCTCATAAAGAGCATAACGTTACCTGATACTTGATTGAATCCATCTTGGCCTCCACACGCTACAGGGTTCCAGTGCCAAAGAAAGCACAGCCGTCCCAGAGGATCACCGAGCCACCGCCATGCTCCACTTTAAGCAGGGTGTTCTTATCAGTGTGGGCTTCATTCTTCTTCCTCCATTCCTCCAGCTGATCCATAGGCCAAAAACGTTCCAGTTTTATTTCATCGCTCCACAAAAAAAAATCCCCAAACTTCTGTAGCTTACACCTGGAGCCAACTTTTGTTGTGCTTTTGTGTCAGTAGGGGTATGTGTCTCGGATTTCAGGCATGAAGACCTCCAGCATTGGACATGCGCAGTAGAGTTTTTTTTTGAACTCCTGCTTTTCCTGCGTCTTCGCCTAGTGATGACTTGGAATCCATGACCTTTCCGCAATGTCATTGCAGAAGGACCGCAGATCAGACGGCTTCCGTTGACTTCATTGAAAGCTGTTCGTCTGCCCGTATGCAGATGGCCTTAGACATATTTCTAACAAGGAGACAAAAGTCTCAGTTAACAAGGCCATAGCCAGTCCAGGTATTTGATGAGTCTTAATTCAAACACTCCTGATGCAACTAATGAAGCCTTTGATTAGTTGCATCAGGTGTGCTTGAGACAACACTTGATTTGCAATTTTATGCTGTTAGGAGGGATTCTATTGTAGATGTTGAATAATTCTGCAACTGCAGTAGTCATCAAAAGTGGCATTTTGTGTTGAATTTGTTATAGTAGTTGTGTTAGCTATTTAAATTGCTTGTTTGGGCTCCTTCACACAAACGTTTAGTGACAGCGTATTATTCATGCGTGTTTTGTGCACATAATAAGCTGTACCAATCTTCCATAGGCTCCATTGATTGTTTTTTCTGCAAAAATGGCAGAAAATTTGTATATTTGGTAAAAAGCTAATTCACAATGAGAGTTGAATCATTTTGATTCCAACTGTGTATCTAGTACTTCACATTGCTATAGGGGTGCAGGACCCCTGCGGCACTAGGAATATATTTATGACTTAATTGTATTCTGGACAAAACTTTAAGCTACATACAAGCTGGAAAAGCGACTGAGAGGACAAGCCACACGAGACACAATCAGGTCACACAACCAAAGTTACATAGTGTTTCATGACTTTTAATGCTAATGGCCAAATATTAAAATGAGAGAATCTGTCATCATGATGGGGTTCCTTTGGATCAAGGATTCTTAACCTGCGGTCTTTGGAAACTACTACGGTAGTATTAACATCACATGTCACCAGTGGAAATCACAGGTAAAAGCTAAAAATATAATTATTAATGGGCCATAGGCAGACGACCAACATCACTGTGTCCTGGTCTGTGGCTCATAAAAGGTTAAGAACGCCTGCTTTTGTTGTAGTATATACAAGATACAAGGTGTTAGCATTGACTTAATAGGATATTGTAGTTGTATCTTTAAAATTACTTCCTAATGTGTCCATGAGACCTAACGTGACTTCTAATCCGTATATAGGTTTAGATTTAATGGGTTGTCTCACCACAGAAATCCCAAAGGAGTTGTGCCAAGATTTTAATATATCCACAGGATAGGGGATGTCTAATTGGTGTGGTCTGGTCCGAATGTTGGGACCTTCACCGATCACTAGAACTTAGATCCCATGTCCAATGCTGCTCCTCCATACATCTTTGTGGGAGTGCCGAAAGAAGTTGATTACAGCCAAGTTGAAATCTTGGCACTACCCCTTCAATATAAGAGTTGCCCAGCAATTAGGTGATTGAACCACATCTATCTTTTGAGACCCCTGGGAAACAGTTGATTTTGCATATGGAACCTAACCGTCGTTGGTTCACTTTTCCTGCAACACACCCTACAACGGAAATTTATTAATATATGGGCCATTTTATTTGAATGTATGGACAGACCTTATCCACCGGACTCGGGCCACTCTAATAGGACATATGAAAAGGGTTGTCAGCCCCTTCACTTTGGGTCATTTTGTTTGGGATATCAATGGAATCCATCATATTTGTTAGTTTGCACCTGAAAAAAGCAAGATCAGAAGTGTCTGTCTCGGCATTTAACTTTAAATAGACCTGTTTGTGACTATATTACAACTTTTTCCGCTTTTATTAGGTAGGGCTAGGTAAATCCCAGATAAGTCCCAGGAGCCAGGTAATCAATGCACCTTGAATTTTGTTGCTAGTGCCTAAAAGTCCTTTCTCACACAGGAGCGATGATTGCTCAGTGAATGGAGGTGGAGATTGCTTCCATCTACTGGCTTCCATTTTTAGTTAACAGGCAGTCGTTCATAAATAAATGACTGCCTGTTTAGACAGGCAGATTGTCATTTGATTTTTCCACCTGTACAAATGGAACGATGAATAATAATTGAATGAACTATCGTTCGTTGTTCAGTCGCTGACAGCGTTGTGATTGAACCATTATCATTCAGATTTGCATGATCCAGCGACAATCTGAACAATAATCTTCAGTGTAAAAGGGCCCTAACTTTTTGGATTGCTTTCTATTGATATCTATGGATAATGTTATTGTTGTCAACTTAAAACAATGAAGCTGACTTCTAAGGTGACTTCTACCACAAGAGCCTTAAAACAGTATTCTGTGCTCCTCCTAGACCAGTTCTCTGCTTTCGACACAGTTGACCAGTCCCTCTGGTTCGAAACCCCTTCCTTGGCATCACAAACTTGGCCCTTTATTGGATCTTCTTATACCTCACTAACAGAACATTTAGTGTCTTCCACTCACACACCACATCCTCACCTCACCCTCTTCCTGTTGATGTCCCTCAAGGCCCTGTCCTTGGACCCTTACTCTTTTCCATCTACACTTGAGGCCCAGGACAGCTCATAGAATCCCATGACTTTCAGTATCACCTTTATGCTGATGTGACTCAATTCTACCTTTGTGGCCCAAATGTTATCTCTTTGCTATCCAGAATCTCAAAGTGCCTTTTTCCTTATTTTCTTCCTGCTTTCTAAGACTCGAAGCGGAGAAAATCATTGTTTACCTATCTCACTCAACCGCCCCAACATACTTCTTAAACACAATCAATGGCCCCATACTTTCCTCCACTGTCTCGGTGAAACATTTCATTCTGTCCATTTTTTCAGACCACAGACACAAGCTTTCCTCACCTCCTGCTGCCTCTGGCTCAGAAATATCTCTCAGATATGATCTTTCCTTGACCCTAAGTCAACAATGGTGCTAGTACATGCCCTCATCTCCTAGAGACCCTACTGCAACATCCTTCTATGTGGTCTTACATTCATTGCACTTACGCCCCCCCAATCCTTCCTCAACTCTACTACCCAGACAGAAGAAAGTTTTATCTCTATGCATCCAAGCTCCTATCATTTAATGCACTTGTGTCAAGAAACCGCCTAGGATCGAGCGGTATGGATGAGAGACTGCTTTCCTAATGCTGAAAAGAGGACACAGCAAGGAATGTAAGACAGGAGCTAACATAACCTGCTACATAGGTGAGATTATTACCTTTACATTAATAAATACAACTTGTCCTGCAAAAAACAAGACTTCATACAGCTATGCCAATGGAAAAATAAAAAAAGGGTTCTTGGAAGGTAGAGAACAAAAAAATTAAAAATCTCTGTTCCTGAAGGGGTTAGAATAAATAATAATAATTGCCAATAGTAAATTGTTTACATCTATTATAGGGTTAGAAACAGGCAGACAGTCAAGATGACCTTCACAGAGGCGGAGAAAAGCAGCTGCAGCCTCGAACATGACTCTACAAGGAGTAAAATAAATTTAGCAATTGAGTATTGGTGATGCAGTTCCTAACTTTATTGAGCATGTCTAGGGGCATCGTTATCTACTTTGCCAATAATTACTCTTATATTGTTATATTTTTTTATAAATGTATATATTATTTTTGTTCTCCCATTACTATTGTTCTATTCACAGAAATAAGTGAATAGCTGTGCTGTAAGTTAGTTGTTGCTTCATACAAAACACAAACTTAATCTGTTTAGCTGGTAAAATGCTGTAGAATTGTTATTAGATACCAATGTACCATGTAGAGCTTCGGCTGTCAATGCGTACGTTTGAAGATAAGAATTCAGTATGCTACAGTTTCCTAATACACATATTGCAGCTTGCGATGTGATGCGTAGCTGTCTCACCAGATATCGTTCTGCATTTTATCTTACATTTTATACATAATTTAGCATATTCTGTAAGGCCCGCAGCTCCATCTCTGAAAATCCCCATAACGCTCCAGACAGGGTAATGTCAGAACTTCAAATGATATATGATCCTTGACATTAAAGTAGTGGACTTAAGAAGGCTGTTGCTTTCTTCTTGAAAAGTCTGTTTTTACTGAATTTTATCCATTCACGAGGGAGGAAGAAGAATCCAAAAAAAACGGCAGCCCTGATGGAAGAAGTTACATCAGAGAAAAGTAAAGCCGTAGAAGAAAACACAAGGTAGTAAAATAGTAGTTTTACAAAAAGAATTCTTAAAGAGCTACCGTACCTAAATATACTAATTAAAAAACATCGCAGCCGCCATGGAAAATAACGGGCTGCTGGCTGAAGCGATGCCCGTCACTATCGTTATTAGAAACAGGCGCAAAGTAGAAAACAGCTGGGCTCCAATAAATTAAGCACTTAGACACAGAAAGGTGTGAACCATATTGAAACCAAGCAGTATGTGAATAATGGTAGGAATAGGAATATCCTTTTTCGCATTCACTAGTAGTGCACATAAGATGTGTCAAGGTTACTCTCTCTGCTGTAGTCTTAATAGTCTGCAGTCAACAGGGTCCTTTAAAAATGATTGGTGCCTGTAGCTCGTTGAATAGATGTAGACCGCAAGATGATTATCTCCCTACCCCACTGCCCCCCTTCCTGGCCGGTAGCATAGCTCATAACTCAAAATACCGTCTGGGAAACTTTGAGGTGACTTGACACTCAGCTGCTACAGTAACAGAAGCACATGCCTCAGCACTCATACAAATTTAATCAAATTAAATAATGAATAAATGATTAATAATGAATACAATTGCACAACATAAAAATGCAAGGTTCTAAGTTCACATTTTGATCAAAACATGCGGGCCCATGGCGTACGTGTACGTGCACATTCACATTTCATTTTTTTTCTTGGAAGTGCTGACTGTTTTTTGTTGCATGTGTTGCATCGCTGTTTGCATGTGTGTAGGAGTAGTTGACTGCACTTTTGTTGTGCACTCCATTCATCCATCTGTCTCAGGTGCTTCAGTGAGAGTATGTAGCCAGATTTCCTGCTTTCCTTGAGTTTATTTGGAGACCTTTGGGCCAAATAGAGGTGTCTTTTGAAAGGTAATAAAAGTTAAACAAAAACCCCTTTTTACCATATTTGTAAAAAAAAAAATGAAATATTAAAACAAAAACACAAATATGGTATCGCTGCGTCCGTAAAAGTCCAATCTATTAATGTAACATACTATTTACCTCCCACGAAGAACGTCATCAGAAAAAAATATATAAAGAACGTGCTTTTTTGGTCACCCCGTCTCCTAGAAAAAATGTTATAAAAAGCAATAAAAAGTCGTATGTACCACAGAGTGGTACCAACGGAAACTACAAGACGTTCTGCACAAGATGAGATGTTGCACAACTATGTTGACGAAGAAATAAAAAAGTTATAACTGTCAGAAGATGGCAGCAGAAAATCATTAAAAAAATTAAATATCTTTGAAAAAATATAAAAGTAGTACAGCAAAAAAAACCAAAACACAATATAAAATTGGGATTGTAGTATTCATACTGACCCATAGAATAAAGCTACCACGTCATTTTTGTTGTAGTGTGTACTTCGTAGAAACAAGATGCACCCAGAGATGGCGGAATTTCGGTTTTTCAGCATGCGCCCGTGTAACTGCAGGAAGGAGACGGACGTACCTGCAGACGGCCATCTCTCTGCAGCGCCGGAGGAAAGAACACATGACCAGCAATGGAGCCGGTCACATGTTCTTTCCTCCAGCGCTGCAGAGAGACGGCCGTCTTCAGGTATGGCCGTCTGCTGGTGTCAGTCACACGGGCGCATCGCCGTCGGTGTACGGGTGCCGATGCGCCCGTGTGACTGAGGCCTAAGGGTTAAAATCGATCTCTACATGTCTTATTGAAATATCATTTATAATCCTATGTAAGTTAAGCCGTGCATTTTGTATGGTGTTTCCACATTTTTGTCCACCCCCTGTATCTGCTTCTGAGAAAGCTGGATGACAACCAATATGATTTGCCCTTTTGAGTCCCAGAGGGGTTTCAGGCTTCTCCTAAATGGTAAATCTACTCATTCGCCAGTATATTGTTGCCTATTCTTCCATGACTGCCAATACAAAAAGTTTGGGTCTAGTCTACCGTTCTTGTTTCGTTTTTGTCTTCTTCTTCTCGTCTGTTTAATTTAAAGGGTTTTATATAATTAGTTCTCATACTACTGAGAACTTGTAATGCTCAAGATTCACAATATATGAGTTCCTGTAATTGCGGTCTCTGAGAGCGCATCTCATGGACTATTACCGCGAGGGTACTATTTGCTCTCACATCTGTCCACATTAATGGCATTCGGTATGTACTTAGGGATCAATGTAAGTATTCCACATCCATGTACGACCAAATAGATGTGAGCAAACCCTGGAACCGAATCCAAAGGCTCAGTACATTACACATTGCATCTTGGGCTTTGTTTAATGAGCTTTATTTACTTACTCTGGAGAACCCCTTTAATTATGTTTCTTCTGCCATCCAAGAAATATCGGAATGAGTCCACTGAGCTTCATTGTTTATTTTGCCTACCAAAAAAAGGGAAGATTTCACTGACTGGGTTTTACTTGGGTAATTAATATAGAAACTTTTCCTTTATTGTGGAAGTTACATGGAGGCCGAACACTTGTATTATACAAGCTTCCCAGTATTGTTTGTAAGCGGCCACCCCAAGAGTCTGGGATATTTCATATAATAGCATGGACAGGGCTCCAGAATTTAAAAAAATGACCTATGAGCCATTGGCTCCTTAACCAAAAAGTTTGGGAGCAAAATAAAATTTTTAGTCTTCAAATTCAAATACGTATATGTCACATTAAATAAGATTAACTGCATGCAGTGCACGCATCTCTCTCCTCCTTCTGCTTCTCACAGCTATTAGTTGTAGTAGCTAGGCAAGACAATAACATCACCCCTTAAGTACAGGAATATAACTACTGTAATACTGCCCCCCTATGGTGACAGGGCCCTTAGACCTCATCTCAGTATAATCACGTCAAGCAGTAAGCTCCTCCCCATACAATATAATCATGGCCAGTGGTGCCCTTCCACACACTATAATTACATCCAGTGGTTTCTCCCTTCCTCATACAGTGTATTCACATGTCGTGGTCCCCCTCCCCATACAATATAATCACATGCATTGGTCCCCCTCCCCATACAGTATAATCATGTCCAGCAGTAAGCTCCTCCCCATACAATATAGTCACGGCCAGTGGTGCCCTCCCATATACTATAATTACATCCAGTAGTTCCTCCCTTACTCATTCAGTGTATTCATTTGCCGTGGTCCCCCTCCCCATACAGTATAATCACATGCATTGGCCCCCCTCCCCATACAGTATAATCACATCCAGCAGTAAGCTCTATAATTACATCCGATGGTTCCTCTTCATACAGTATATTCACATGCAGTGGTCCCCCTCCCCATACAGTATAATCACATGCATTGGTCCCCCCTTTCTCCATGGTCTTACATTTCAATGATAATTCTTTGATCTAGACTCTCTGGACTATGAAGAGTCAGTGAAGAGTTTGGTAGAGGGGAGAGGCAGAGGATTGATAAGAAGAGACGTGGATTAGTTGGGCATCAGAATTGAGGATGGATTGGAGGTGCACAAGAGTGGTGGATGGAAGGCAGCAGAATGGCATGTTGCAGTAGTCTAGGCGGGAGATGATGAGGGCTTGCACTAGCATTATTGTTGACTTGAAATTGAAAAAGCAGCAGATTCAAGAGATGTTTTTGAGTTGGAGACGGAAGGGGGTGGTAAGGGCTTTTTTGTGGAGTTTGAAGGACTTCATGGAATGAATGGTTGTCCTGAAACAATGGCCTCGCGAGACTGTAGAAAGCATGGAGCCATTATCTCTGATTGTTTGTGTGAGCATCGAACGAGATAGGGCATGCAATTTGAGTTGAGTGTTAATTGTTGAAATTGCTCTATTATATTTGGCAGTTGCAATTAATTCTAATATAGGAATTGATCCCATTAGAAGTGGTGGTTTCCAGTAATAAGCTCGTAGGGCGTTTGCCTTCCAAATCCATCAGCAAAGTGGAGGCTGCCTTTGTTTTCTGTCTGTGGAGCAGCAATATAAAAACTTAAAGGGGTTGTCCCGCGGCAGCAAGTGGGTCTATACACTTCTGTATGGCCATATTAATGCACTTTGTAATGTACATTGTGCATTAATTATGAGCCATACAGAAGTTATCAAAAGTTTTATACTTACCTGCTCCGTTGCTGGCGTCCTTGTCTCCATGGTGCCGACTAATTTTCGGCCTCCGATGGCCAAATTAGCCGCGCTTGCGCAGTCCGGGTCTTCTCCTGTCTTCAATGGGGCCGCTCGTGCAGAATGCCGGCTCCGTGTAGCTCCGCCCCGTCACGTGCCGATTCCAGCCAATCAGGAGGCTGGAATCGGCAATGGACCGCACAGAAGAGCTGCGGTCCACGGGGGAAGAGGATCCCGGCGGCCATCTTCACCGGTAAGTATAGAAGTCACCGGAGCGCGGGGATTAAGGTAAGCGCTGAGCGGGTTTTTTTTTAGGTCCCTGCATCGGGGTTGTCTCGCGCCGAACGGGGGGGGGGGGGGGGGGGGTTGAAAAAAAAAAAAACCCGTTTCGGCGCGGGACAACCCCTTTAAGTGAGTACATAATACTTTTAAATAATCTCACAGCCAATGGGCTGCAGATGTATTCTTTCATCTGCCATGCCACAACAACCGTGTCCGATAGGCTGAAGTGAAGGCGATGGTAGGACCAGGGCCGGGTATTGTCTCAAGGACATAGGGAAAACATTGGTTAACCATTCAACAGAATACCATAGAAACATCTATATTTTAATGGAGCCTATCTAGAGGGGTATGCCCGGCTCAGGCGGGCCTTACTTTCATGGTTTGCAGCACTTTTTTCTGCCATATCATTGTCTTTATCGGTGTGTTCCAAGGACTGGACAGTAGACGCTATGACCTTCCGAAAGGACTCGCATTACTCCGACTCTCAAGTATACTTTTCAGTAGCATAAGATCTCTTTGAAAATCAGGAGTAGAACAGGAGAAATAGTCTTCGGGCAGCGACATCTATGAAATCGTTCTGAGAAAAGCTGGTAATCAACCTGTCAAGTTGACAATGTGCACAAAGGGGGGGGGGGGGAGCTGAGATACAACTACCGGTATTGACGGCTTATCGAGGAAGTACAAGCTTATCTAATACTGAAAAAAAAACAACATAAAGCCTATAAATACAGTCAGCCCCTATAGCTGGTCAGAAATATCACTGATGGCTTTGTTTTGTGGACTACAACTTCCAGCATGCTCTTATAGCCATTATATGTCAAGGCATGATGGGAGTCTTGATTCCGTAACAGATCAGTTGTCTCAAAGTCATGTGTTTGGAATTCGGGTCATGTTGAGAAGAAAATGTCTAGTGAGATCATGCTTACCAAGAACCATATCTGCAGACTCTGCCACCTGCGGAAAAGCTGTGAATTGGTGTAAATGACTTGTTATCTGCCCTTCTTCAGGTGTTGGAAGTAGCAGCTGGATCATTACACTATCATCTATGAATCATCCACACTGACATTGAGCTCTATGTATTTCCAACTTCACAGTTTTTCATTTTTATAAATGGTTAGACCTAAAATAGTCGCGAGCATTTAACTGTGTTGGCATGATGTGTAATACCGCATGGCGGCTGCAGGGATTGTAGGTTGGGGTTGGGGGAGTAAGTTAGAGATGTAGTACTATTTACTAATTACTTTTTACTATTTACTTATTATACAGCTTGTGTGATATTATGACAATATTTCGGTCCACTTCTGACTGTGCCAACTGCTTGTCATAAAGAGCCGGGTGGTTCACCCGGGTGGTTCACCCGGGCGCTGTTTCGGTAGATCTCATTGACGTGAATGGGAGCTACAGAAACAATGTAGTACTTCAATGAGAGCTACGGATGCAGCGTTGAGCTAAGCGCTCAGCTTTTCTCGTAGGCTCCAGTCAAGTGACTGGTGACCATGGCAGTGGTTTCTCGTTTCGGCTATGAAAAGCTGAGATGGTAAAATTCCTTTAAATATTGTGATTTTTCTAGAAACTGCACCATTTTTGTCTATGGGCTTTGTCTGATATTGCAGCTCAACCCCATTTAAAGGGATTTCCAATGAAAATTACTTATTAGCTATCTACAGCATAGGTGATAAATTTCTGATCGGTGGTGGTTTATTCTGAGACCCCACTGGTCATGAGCATGGAGGTCCTAGGTGTCCATAAATTAAAGTGTTTGTCCCACTTCACACAACCTGAGTCAGTTAAATCAGTGAAGGTATGATTGCAAACTTTGGAATGTGAAGTCCTACCTACTTCTCTGTAGTCCCGGTGATTCAAGACGTGGTCACGTGACTCAGTGGACGGCCATTTTTTGTTGCTTCCCGTGACATCTAGTGAATCTACTTAGTTCCGGCCAGGACAATGTATGCATCACGTTTATTGACTGGCTGGATTTGCTGCTGATGTATGATTAATTGTGCCCACATATACACAGTGACACACTCAACATGCATATATGTACTAACGTCTCACCTACTGCCGATATCCCAATGCATCCTGTAAGCGCGCAGCGTATTTGGGTGTAGTGGGTGGGGTTACAAAGTAAGGTGGGACAATCAACTGGTTGGATTAACTCTGACATAGAAGCCACCACTGGTACTGATAAGTGATTACCTTAATAAGAGGAAGTGATGCAACAGGAAGTCCAGGACAATAACAGATCAGGCGGATGATGATAATACGGTCAACGGAAGGATCAATTGAAATAACGATTCTCAAAGACACTTGGGAGCTTTAGTTTCAGTATTGTGGACGTTAGCAACCTCAGGATTGGTCACCAATAGTTGATCAGTTGGAGTAATTACCATACAAGCGCAGCACTCATTGAAATCAATCGGAGCTGTGCCTGCAGTTACAAGCGCCGGCCACTACAGCGGGGTCGTAGCATCTGCTTCTGCTCCAACCCTTGTGTATTCACAGCACTGTCAGCGGGCGCACAATCAGCTGATCGGTCAGGGACTCCTGAATGGCGGACACCGGCCGATCATCTATTGATGACCTATTCTGAGGATAGGTCATCAACAGTATTTTACCCGGAAAACCCATTTAATTAAATTAATTATTTTGCTTAGGCACGATTCTAACTTTCTTCAGGGGTGTAAAATCAAGATGGTCCCTTCTTCCCGTTGGAGACGCCAGTATCGGGCTTAAGGGGGAAGGGAGGTGTGCAGGACATGGGGGAGCGCAGAAAACTAAGAAAGGAACCCGCTGCAAGGTCACCTGTATAATATATTTTAGATGGTATATGAAGCTCCATTAGATTTCCTTTTGTTAGATGCAGATATTACATTCACATACTTATGTAAATACCCATTTGAATACAACATTCAGGAAGCGGCTGCAGCGCGGTGTGAAGTCCATATGCGTGTAGGGAAAGAACACCGTTCAAGGACTTTCTCTGTTTTCTCTCAGTAATGCAGTGTATAGTGTACAACGCTGGAATAGTGCAGATTTCCAATATATATATATATGTTGGGTTACCTGCTGCGGCGCCAGATTCCAGGTGTTAGAAGTCACCCTTTAAGGCTGAAGCTTTTGACCCTGTTAATGAGAGAGCAGATTTAATTAGATTGATGCCATAAGTTACATTGAAAGTCAGATGGCAGAGATGTTAAAAATCTGCTGGAATCATTCTACCCCGAGGTTTTGAAACATTTCTCACAATGCTGTAGAACGGCCGTCTTGCAGGAGCATTAAAACCATATGGTAACTGGCGTTTTCATTTAGAAGATTTAGTCTATGATGGACCATCAATAGAGATGAGCGAGCACCAAAATGCTCGGGTGCTCGTTACTCGAGACAAACTTTTCGCGATGCTCGAGGGTTCGTTTCGAGTAACGAACCCCATTGAAGTCAATGGGCGACCCGAGCATTTTTGTATATCGCCGATGCTCGCTAAGGTTTCCATGTGTGAAAATCTGGGCAATTCAAGAAAGTGATGGGAACGACACAGCAACGGATAGGGCAGGCGAGGGGCTACATGTTGGGCTGCATCTCAAGTTCCCAGGTCCCACTATTAAGCCACAATAGCGGCAAGAGTGGGCCCCCCCCTCTTAACAACTTTTACTTCTGAAAAGCCCTCATTAGCAATGCATACCTTAGCTAAGCACCACACTACCTCCAACAAAGCACAATCACTGCCTGCATGACACTCCGCTGCCACTTCTCCTGGGTTACATGCTGCCCAACCCCCCCCCCCCCCACGACCCAGTGTCCACAGCGCACACCAAACTGTCCCTGCCCAGCCTTTAGCTGCCCTCATGCCACGCCACCCTCATGTCTATTTATAAGTGCGTCTGCCAGAGGAACCGCAGGCACACACTGCAGAGGGTTGGCACGGCTAGGCAGCGACCCTCTTTAAAAGGGGCGGGGCGATAGTCCACAATGCTGTACAGAAGCAATGAGAAATCCAATCCTGTGCCACCTCCATCTGGAGCTGCACACGTGGGCATAGCAATGGGGAACCTATGTGCCTCACACTATTCATTCTGTCAAGGTGTCTGCATGCCCCAGTCAGACCGCGGTTTTTTTATAAATAGTCACAGGCAGGTACAACTCCGCAATGGGAATTCCGTGTGCACCCACAGTATGGGTGGCTCCCTGGAACCCACCGGCTGTACATTAATGTATCCCATTGCAGTGCCCATCACAGCTGAGGTAACATCCGATTAAATGCAGGTGGGCTTCGGCCCACACTGCATGCCCCAGTCAGACCGGGGTTCTTTAGAAGTGGACACATGCAGTTGCAACTCCCTGTGGACCCCCAGCATGGGTGGCTCCCTGGAACCCACCGGCGGTACATAAATATATCCCATTGCATTGCCCATCACAGCTGAGGTAATAATGTCATGTTTAATGCAGGTGGGCTTCGGCCCACACTGCATGCCCCAGTCAGACTGGGGTTCTTTAGAAGTGGACACATGTAGTTACAACTCCGTGTGGACCGACAGCATAGGTGGGTGCCAGGAAGCCACCGGCGGTACATAAATATATCCCATTGCATTGCCCATCACAGCTGAGGTAATAATGTCATGTTTAATGCAGGTGGGCTTCGGCCCACACTGCATGCCCCAGTCAGACCGGGGTTCTTTAGAAGTAGACAGATGCATTTACAACTCCCTGTGGACCCACAGCATGGGTGGCTCCCTGGAACCCACCGGTGGTACATAAATATATCCCATTGCAGTGCCCAACACAGCTGATGTTACGTCAGCTGTAATGCAGGTGGGCAAAAAATTAATTGGATTACACTGTAGGCGAGGGCCCCCAAAAATTGGTGTACCAACTGTACTAATGTACCTGAGAAAAATTGCCCATGCCCAACCAAGAGGGCAGGTGAAACCCATTAATCGCTTTGGTTATTGTGGCTTAATTGGTAACTAGGCCTGGAGGCAGCCCAGTAAAAATAAAAATTGGTTGAGGTGAAAGTTTCAACGCTTTAATGAGCATTGAAACGTATTAAAATTTGGTTACAAAAATTATATGACTGAGCCTTGTGGGCCTAAGAAAAATTGCCCGTTCGGCGTGATTATGTGAGGTTTCAGGAGGAGGAGCAGGCGGAGGAGGAATATTATACACAGATAGATGAAGCAAAAAGGTCCCCGTTTTGGATGGTGATAGAGAACGATGCTTCCATCCGCGGGTGCAGCCTACGTATTGTTTAGGTACCGCTGCTGTCCGCTGGTGGAGAAGAGAAGTCTGGGGAAATCCAGGCTTTGTTCATCTTGATGAGTGTAAGCCTGTCGGCACTGTCGGTTGACAGGTGGGTACGCTTATCCGTGATGATTCCCCCAGCCACACTAAACACACTTTCTGACAAGACGCTAGCCGCAGGACAAGCAAGCACCTCCAGGGCATACAGCGCGAGTTCAGGCCACGTGTCCAGCTTCGACACCCAGTAGTTGTAGGGGGCAGAGGCGTCACCGAGGATGGTCGTGCGATCGGCTACGTACTCCCTCACCATCCTTTTACAGTGCTCCCGCCAACTCAGCCTTGACTGGGGACCGGTGACACAGTCTTGCTGGAGAGCCATAAAGCTGTCAAAGGCCTTAGAGAGTGTTCCCCTGCCTGTGCTGTACATGCTGCCTGATCTCTGCGCCTCCCCTGCTACCTGGCCCTCGGATTTGCGCCTTCGGCCACTAGCGCTGTCGGATGGGAAGTTTACCATCAGTTTGTCCACCAGCGCCCTGTGGTATAGCATCATTCTCGAACCCCTTTCCTCTTCGGGAATGAGAGTGGAAAGGCTCTCCTTATACCGTGGGTCGAGCAGTGTGTACACCCAGTAATCCGTAGTGGCCAGATTGCGTGTAACGCGAGGGTCACGAGAAAGGCATCCTAACATGAAGTCAGCCATGTGTGCCAGGGTACCTGTACGCAACACATGGCTGTCCTCACTCGGAAGATCACTTTCAGGATCCTCCTCCTCCTCTGGCCATACACGCTGAAAGGATGACAGGCAAGCTGCATCTGTACCCTCAGCAGTGGGCCAAGCTGTCTCTTCCCCCTCCTCCTCATGCTCCTCCCCCTCCTCCTCCTCCTCCTCCTCTGGCCATAGACGCTGAAAGGATGACAGGCAAGCAGCATCTGTCCCCTCAGCAGTGGGCCAAGCTGTCTCTTCCCCCTCCTCCTCATTCTCCTCCCCCTCCTCCTCAACGCGCTGAGATATAGACATGAGGTTGCTCTGAGTATCCAGCGACATACTGTCTTCCCCCGCCTCTGTTTCCGATTCCAAAGCGTCTGCCTTTATGCTTTGCAGGGAACTTCTCAAGAGGCATAGCAGAGGAATGGTGACGCTAATGATTGCAGCATCCCCGCTCACCATCTGGGTAGACTCCTCAAAGTTTCCAAGGACCTGGCAGATGTTTGCCAGCCAGGCCCACTCTTCTGTAAATAATTGAGGAGGCTGACTCCCACTACGCTGCCCATGTTGGAGTTGGTATTCCACTATAGCTCTACGCTGCTCATAGAGCCTGGCCAACATGTGGAGCGTAGAGTTCCACTGTGTGGGCACGTCGCACAGCAATCGGTGCAGTGGCAGATGAAACCTATGTTGCAGTGTCCGCAGGGTGGCAGCGTGCGTGTGGGACTTGCGGAAATGTGCGCAGAGCTGGCGCACCTTTCCGAGCAGGTATGACAAGTGTGGGTAGCTTTTCAGAAAGCGCTGAACCACCAAATTAAAGACATGGGCCAGGCATGGCACGTGTGTGATGCTGCCGAGCTGCAGAGCCGCCACCAGGTTACGGCCGTTGTCACACACGACCATGCCCGGTTGGAGGCTCAGCGGCGCAAGCCAGCGGTCGGTCTGCTCTGTCAGACCCTGCAGCAGTTCGTGGGCCGTCTGACTCTTCTCTCCTAAGCTGAGTAGTTTCAGCACGGCCTGCTGACGCTTGCCCACCGCTATGCTGCCACGCCGCGTGACACCGACTGCTGACGACGTGCTGCTGCTGACACATCTTGATTGCGAGACAGAGGTTTCGTAGGAGGAGGAGGAGGAGGAGGAGGGTGGTTTAGTGGAGGAAGCATACACCGCCGCAGATACCACCACCGAGCTGGGGCACGCAATTCGGGGGGTGGGTAGGACGTGAGCGGTCCCAGGCTCTGACTCTGTCCCAGCCTCCACTAAATTCACCCAATGTGCCGTCAGGGAGATATAGTGGCCCTGCCCGCCTGTGCTTGTCCACGTGTCCGTTGTTAAGTGGACCTTGGCAGTAACCGCGTTGGTGAGGGCGCGTACAATGTTGCGGGAGACGTGGTCGTGCAGGCCTGGGACGGCACATCGGGAAAAGTAGTGGCGACTGGGAACCGAGTAGCGCGGGGCCGCCGCCGCCATCATGCTTTTGAAAGCCTCCGTTTCCACAAGCCTATACGGCAGCATCTCTAGGCTGATCAATTTGGCAATGTGCACGTTTAACGCTTGAGCGTGCGGGTGCCTGGCGGCGTACTTGCGCTTGCGCTCAAACAGTGGCACTAGCGACGTCTGGACGCTGCGCTGAGAGACATTGCTGGATGGGGCCGAGGACAGCGGAGGTGAGGGTGTGGGTGCAGGCCTGGAGACGGTAGTGCCTGTGCCCTGAGAGGGGGGTTGGATGTCAGTGGCAGGTTGGGGCACAGGGGGAGAGGCAGTGGTGCAAACCGGAGGCGGTGAACGGTCTTCGTCCCACCTTGTGGGGTGCTTGGCCATCATATGCCTGCGCATGCTGGTGGTGGTGCCTCCCTAGCTGATCTTGGCGCGACAAAGGTTGCACACCACTGTTCGTTGGTCGTCAGGCGTCTCTGTGAAAAACTGCCACACTGTAGAGCACCTTGACCTCTGCAGGGTAGCATGGCGCGAGGGGGGCGCTTTGGGAAACAGTTGGTGGATTATTCGGTCTGGCCCTGCCTCTATCCCTGGCCACCGCACTGGCTCGGCCTGTGTCCACACCCTGACTTGGGCCTCCGCGTCCTCGGCCGCGCCTACATCCTCTAGGCCTACCCCTCAGCATGCTGTATTACCAGTAATGCAGAAACAGAACGCTGTAATTAAATGTGCTGCTTATTGGCCTGTGGTTGGAGGCTGACTTCGCTTACGGAACGCCAGGAAATAATTTGGCGCAAGCCTGCTGTAACACTTAGCTGGCTGCGTATGATTTTGTAGAACTACTACACCCAGCACACAGAGACCCAGAACACTGAGCACAGTGACAGGCAGGCCAAATAGATTTTTTGCCCAATATTTTTTAGAAAAGACCCACTGCCTATATTCAATCAATAATATATGTCTTCTGTCCCTGCCTAACCACCACTTCTGTCCCTGGAGTATTATTGCAGGGCGCAATGCTCTGCACGGCTGATATACCAAAAAAAAAAAAATGTGCAACACTGCAAAAAGCAGCCTCCACACTACTGCACACGGCCCTAAGAAGGACCGTTGGGGTTCTTGAAGCCTACAATAACTCCTAACACTCTCCCTACAGCAGCTCCACCATCAGCAGCACTTTCCCTGATCTCTGTCAGAATGCATCTGTGGCGAGCCGCGGGAGGGGCCGATTTTTATACTCGGGTGACACCTGATCTCGCCAGCCACTCACTGCAGGGGGGTGGTATAGGGCTTGAACGTCACAGGGGGAAGTTGTAATGCCTTCCCTGTCTTTCAATTGGCCCGAAAAGCGTGCTAACGTCTCAGAGATGAAAGTGAAAGTAACCCGAACATCGCGTGGTGCTCGTTACGAGTAACGAGCATCTCGAACACGCTAATACTCGAACGAGTATCAAGCTCGGACGAGTACGTTCGCTCAACTCTAACCATCAACATTCCACTCGGAATAATAATACAAAATTAGGGTTCATGAATCCTGTCTACAGTCCTCTCAATCCCACCCCACCCCCCACGCACACAGTTTAGAATGTTCATTCTGCTGGAAAAGAATATTATAGTTTAGAACAAACAGAGCTGGTTCAACTTCAAACGGCTGTAGCTCCAGATCTATTAGTGTTACCAACATGCTTTTGGTGTAATTTTAAAGTCAAGATTCTTGGCTTATCCATAACACTGATAGTTGGAGGTTCAGCCATTTGAAGTGGGGTCGGAATACTGAGTTTATAGTTGTCTTCTCAGTATGTGTTCAGGAGAGGGGGCTGCAGACAAGTAGGCAGCAAAGAATATCTGTGATTCTTCTCTCTGCCCTATCTCCCAATGGAGGGACAGTTTTGTTCATGCAATCACCCCGCTATCCATCAGAGAACATATTTGCTCTCTGATTGACACCTATGGAGGAAGGGTCTCATCTAATCACTCCTGCACCTGTGTAACCCCTGCAGATGCCGCAGTCATTACTGATCACGACATCAAAATATTTTATAGAAAATTTATTTAAAGAAAAAAGTGTTTTCTCCTTACACAAGGCTTTAAATATTGAAAAAATAACAAATAATAGCATAGACTAAATTGGTTTCACCACATCTGTAATGTCGCATACTATCAAATATTTCAATAGTTATCTAACATGGTAAATTCCATTAAAAAAGAAAGAAAATGCCTACATAGCTTTTTTCGGTCATCTTGTTTCCCCAAAACAGGAATAAAAAGTAATCAAAATAGCATATAAACATCAAATAAAGGCCGAAAGCACACGGGGTGGAAATTCCGCAGTGGGATTCCGTGCAGAATTTCCACCATTGCACACTGCTATAGGATTGCATTGGTTTACGCAAACTAATGCAGACAGCTGTGGCTTTGATCACGGAAAACTCGTGTGATAAAGAAATTGCGACATGTCCTACTTCAGTGCGAGCCTCGCACAGGCTCACACGGCTGCATCATTGCTGATGCGCTGGCTCTGCTTTGCACACGTGCGGCTGTGCGCCAGCCGTCAGATCCGCAGAGTGAGGACGCCAGACAGGTAAGCTGGAGGTCACTGCAGGGGCACAGGGTCGCATCCCATTGCAAGAATCTGGCAGTTGGAATCCGACCCGGCCGTCTGCATTCGGCCAAATACTAATAAAAATTACAAATCATCCTGCAAAAAAAGCAGACAAACAAGCCCTAATACAGCTCTGTCAGCAGAAAAATAAAAAATACCCGGTCTTGGAATGTGGTGACACATAAAAAGTCTTTTTGTAAAAAAAGAAAAGTGGTTATATTGTGCGAAAATGTAAAAAAAAGCTATATAAATTAGGTGTTGCCAGAATCATAATGACCCATAGAATAAAGTTCACATAATATGCAGAGGCGTAACTTGAAGCTCCTGGGCCCCAGTGCAAAATTTGTAACAGGGCCCCCAAATATAATGGTGTATTCATAGTACTGGCCTCCCTATATGAAGTAGAAAGGCCTTATGGGCCCCCTAAGGCTCCTGGGCCTGGGTGCAACCACACCCTCTGCACCCTCTATAGTTACGCCCATGATAATATGTAAACCACATGGTGAATGTTACAAAAATAACCCCTCCAAAAAAAAAAAAAAAAATAGAAAATCTTTGGCCTGCAGTAAAAAATTACTAAAACTATATTGACTACATTATACATATAAAAACTAGAACTCATCCCACAAAATACAAGAGCTCCATGGACGAATAAATCAAAAAGGTATAACTGCTGGAGCACAAAAGGGGAAACACTGGTTCTTCAACCTAAAATTAGTTATGCCACTAAGGGGTTAAAATTAAAAAAAAATTACATTTTTTGGGAGGGTTTTTTCAAATTTGATGTGACTGTTAAGGGAGTTAAAATTTTTTTGGGACTAAGTTATTAAAGGGGTTGTCCGAGTTATAGTTTATCTGAAAAACTTCCAAAATCTTCATCTTCATCTCCTTCTAGTCCTTCTTCTTTTTTCTCCTTCTGCTCCTTGACCATGTTATACACCAGTTTTAGGGGTATTAGTGAAGTTCTGGTTCGGTTCAAAGTAATTCAGGCCAAACCAAACTTTTTGCTGCAATTTGGTCAACTGGCCAAACCAAACATTACAAAAATTTGCTGATCATTATTCAGGACAGATTAGAAAGTGGAATGATGATATGTTAGGTCACACCTAGAACGGTAGGCCAGTGCCTGGTATGTAAGGCTGCCCTACAAGTTGTGGCACCAGGAACACTTGGGAGCATTGCATTGCTCCACTTCAACCGTACATTTATACTTCCATGTAGTCTTAAGACAACAAGAAGATCCTCAGCGCTCTCCCTGTAGCATAGAGATGTATCCAGAGACAAGCTCTCTGTTTTGTATCCCAGAGCAATAGAACAAATAGAATTTGCCTAATAAGATGCAGTAATGGTTGCTAAAAACAACGTGATGTCTGGAAGACAAGGTGATGCCTAGAAACGGGTATACTATACTATTGTGGTTACAGCCTTGTCCATACAGACCGGCTACTGACAAGAAGCTCGTACACGATAGAGAATAGCCGGAATTATAATCCACTCACAATATTTGACACACTAAATATAGCCAAAGGATAATTCTTAGAGAAATCTGCTTGTCCAAATCTCCTGGGGTCACCAGATATATAGATCAAAACCTAATTAAAAGGCCATAGACTTTCAAAGACCTTATCCGGGGTAGGATCTTACGCATCATTGTTCATATCTATTACTGCTGTTATGCATCATTTCAAATGTATTATGTAAAATACCCACTTTCCATTATATATTCAAATCTCAGTATAATTAAATAGGATTAACCCTTTCCAATCCACTGTCTGGCCTCTGAAGACATAATGATTTAAGGCTGTACAGCTCCGATGTTGGAAGGCGTCCCTCGAGGTTCTCTTACTGTATATGGCCAGCCTCTCTGCTGTCTGAGCCTATCCAATGTGTCACCTCATTCAGTACTGGCTTTAGCCAGCAGATAGCGCTGTTGTATAACAGCAGAAAAAGAGTAAGCCCCCTAGGAAAACCAAGATACAAATTGGATTGGAAAGGGTTAATAAGTTGAAGGGTAAATATGCCTTAGAAAGTAATGACCTATAAATTACTGATCCGTAGTGCACTTCAGATTGTTTGCTTGTCAATGTCGCAACACCAACTGCGCCATCACTTCCGAATTTCTAGAGTGGATCAAGGATGATATTACTATGTTGCGCAAGTGCTGTGTCATTCTGTGCTGGGCAACAAGGGATTAACTCTGGTTCTAGTGCTGATAAGCTGGCTGGGTTGTCTTTCAGTCCAGTCAGCCTATCAAATTCTATGTAAGGGTAGTTAAACCAACCCTTTTGATCAAGGGTTGCCAGTTATACTTCCTGTGTACTGGCCAGCACTATGTGGCAGTGTGTTCTGTGCTCCATGTTTATAGTGCTCAGTGGACCTTTCCTCAGAAGTTCTGATTAGTGTTTTGTGCCATGGCTTCAACCAAAGTACTCTGTTGATTGGTGTTCAGGGATCGGGGTTGCCAATTTGTCTCAGACTGGGCCTTGGCTTCTTTCCCACAGTGGGGTTTCCCTTCTCTGGGCGTCTGCTCCATTTGAAGATCTGGTTTGGTTGGTTCAGGTGATACTTGGTTGCCATTGTCACAGTTCTTTGTCACAGTCCATTATAACCTCCTGCGTTAGACTTGAAATATTTAATTTGTCCACTGACTAGATCCCGTGTACAGCTGTGGAACTTGTCACCTTTGGCTATACAGACCAGTCTTACCAGATGTGCCAGTCAGGCCCCAACAATAAGTAATAACTTTCTAGCTATATATCATCAGTTAGGGTGGCCATACACATTAGATAACTGTCAGCTAAATGCCCATTCAACCAACAGCTATCACGCCTGACATCCCCTACACATGCATGCTCATCCGAGTGTTCATGTGTTCTGAATGTAGAGAGGGAAGAAACCTGCTGCCAGACACCTCTTGTAGCAGCTCATCTACTTGAGAGCCAAAGGATCGGGCAGTTGAAGTTATCCTTATCTCCCTTGACATCTGACATGGGGACAATGAGGAAGGTCCTCCTTACACATTAAATAATCAGCTAGACCTGCCAAATTGGCAGGTTCAGCCGATATACATCTAATAGGTATGGCCACTATTACTGTAGTGGGAACTTCCCCCCCAAAGATTGGTCTAGCACGTTGACTGTGAAGTCCAGTCTGTCGATGATGATGCCTGCTTTCTTATCAGTACCTAAAAAGTTCTGGTAAAGAAGACTCACTCAAACCATAATATTGCTTACTTCTTGTAAGGTACTGGGCTAATGTATGTTTCTTCCTCGACGGGGAAAAAAAAGTATGCAAATTAGCTCTCCTCCAAAAGGCAAAAACCTATCTGCTTCCTGTAGAGAGTTACCCTATAAGTTTGATCCACCACAATTTGTGTACTTATCTGAGGGACCATGTATTTTGGGTGGTCCAAAACTCAATGAAGTACCAAAGCAGCTGGCCTAGGGCTCCACTTTCCTGCTCTGTATCGGAGCAGGAAAGGCAAATCCCCATAGCTGAATGGAACCGAACAGCACCAGACGGACCCAATTGACGTCCCACTTTAGATTTGAGGGAGCAGTAATGCTAATGTTTTCCTTGCAAACAAAGCATGACATCGTCGTACGTTATAATTATGGAACATCTAGACATCCCAATAGTTGATTGGCTTTTTGAAAAGGGTCCAGGCTATTCTTTTGCTTTAAAGATGTCTTGGGGACCTAGTGTGATAAGCTCCTTCCTTAAAATATCCGCCCTCACAGCACATTTAGGGCTTGTACATTGTATGAAGATATTAGTTCCTACCCAATGGTTAGCTGAGCTGCACTCATTTCATTTTTCAAAGTAATTATGGCTCCTTCATTAGTAAAACAGGTAAACATTAAGAAGCCAACCCGAGCTTCCACTATTTCCCAGAAGAGATTAATATTGATTTTTACAGGGTAGAATATATTATTGTCATTTCTCTCCGAGAGACTCAAGATGCTTTTTTATAATTTATAATTCTCTATCTTAACTCCATGGGGACTGAAGGCTTGTTCCCTTGCGATAAATTGAATGACCCCTTTCATTGTAATAGACTCAATTGTAACTCTCATCAGGCTCAGTTTAGAAAAGTCGCCCCTTGTAAATGAATTTGAGGTCACCTTGTCAGTTTTCTAGTGACATAAACACATTGCATGGAAGCTATCAGTCTATTAAAGGGGTTTTCTGAGACTAACATGTTGATCTATCCTCAGGATAGGTCATCAATATCAGATCGGTGGGGTCTGCTGCTCACGACCCCTGCCAATCAGTTGTTTGAAGACGCTGTGGTGCTCACATGAGCGCCGCTTCTTCTCAGGCATGTGACATCACATTCATCATTCATATGGCCTTGGAGCAGTTCAGTCCCATTAAAGTGAAGGGTTCTGCCATACTAGGTAGAGCTGCTATACAATGTATGGTGATGTGTCTAAAAAGTATTGGAACAACCGTGACACTCAGTGAGCGCCACTGTCTCTTCAGAGAGCTGATTGGTGAGGATCCCAAGTGGCGGACCTCCATTGGTCAGATACTGATGTCCTTTCCTGAGGATAGCTCATCAATGTCTTATGCTTGAAAAACGCCTTTAAAGTAAGAAAGCAAAGTTTGGTGTCTTTAGGCTATCAAAAAATACAGAGAACTCAAAAAACCACTGGTAAGGTTGGTGGGGGTCCGTCTGGAACCGCAGACAGTCCGGGCAATGAAAGGATCAAGGTCTATTTGACTTTTTTCTTTTAGACCAGGTGACTACTGTACGGCGAAACACTTTGGAAGAGCTTAGCTAACGTTGTGGTCCCTTCGTTTTCAAGGGAAAAGTTCTGAAGTCTCACTCCACACCGTGCGGCCTTCTACCGGCACATGCGCAGATAAGCTCCTCAATTCTGCCCGCAGACGGGAGAGTTTAGTTGAGCATGACCATGGGAGAAGACCGCACGGGGCAGTGCTAGATTTCAGACATCCACAGCAAAGGAGGCTAAAGAGGTGGACCTGGGTGGAAAATGACTAGTGAGAAGAGACGGTTTGGCCCGCCCACTGGACCGCTTGCTTTCATTTGCATGCAGCATGGGACTTTCTGAGCATCTATTACCCAGGTATGCCATTCTCAGCATTGATGGCAAAAGCAGTGTTAGGATGATAGATACTGCACAATGGTAGCGCTGCTATTCCTTAACTGGCCTAAAAACTGGCGATAGGTTCCCTTTAAGAATTGAGGTGGGTGCCGGTAGTCAGACCTCCATTAACCCTTTCCAAATCCACTGTCTGACATCTTCCTACATTCTGATTGAAGCCTGCGCAGCTCCGATGTCTGAAGATGTTTAGCAGGGTATTCTTACTATATATTGCAGGCCGCTTTGTTGTCAGGGCCTCTCTTGCATGTCACATACTGCAGTACTGGCTCTAGCCAGCAGATGGCGCCATTGTATAAAGGCAGAAAGAGGAAGCCCCCTAGGAAACCCTGAATCCAAAATTGGATTGCAAAGGGTTAAACAGTCAGTTTTGGCAGTGCAGCAAAATTGTTTGGAATCAAATCGGTAATCGGTGTGTACTACATAGCGATGAACATTAGAAAGCAAAGAAATTAGCAGGTCAGAAAAGGAACAACCAATTTTCCCCCATTTTCTATTGCCGTGAACCTTTTTCAGTCGGCTCGTAGCACAGAATAACCTTCGTTTTGTTGGGTGTCATCTGTCAATTAGGTGGTTCCAGACACTGAGTGCCGACATACGACAATTGGTCTCTGTAGCTGATTTTTTTCTCTCTCTGCACATCGGCACATTTGGTTATATTTCCAGTCTATAAGACTGCGCCATTCTTTTTTAATTGAAAGTATCATTATTTGATGTAGGCGGCCTTTTGTGCTCTCACAATACCAGCTACATCTCTCGAGGACGTTGTCTTGTGCCCTTTACTTTGCCTTGTGTATTATTAATTTCCTTCTATTCTGTATTGAATCTTGCCTCTTCTGCTTCCCTTTATATTCGTCCATATATTATATCAAATCTTTTTCTTGTTTTGTTCCCCATGTCCTGATATGATCTCATCTTCCCCTGTCTTTTTTCTTATGCTAGCTACTGGAATCCTGACAGGCTCGTCTACGTGTACCCCAAGCGTTTTAGATTTTTTCCAAAAAGTAGTAATTTTCCCCCTAAGGCCGGCTGCACACGGGCATATTTGCATTGTGGAATGCGGAGCGGGTGTCCGCCTCAGGGTTCCGCAGCACATACCGCCCATAACATGCTATTGAAAACCGCTTTTTCCTGCACACAAGCGGAAATCAATTGCAATCGGAGCATGTTCTATTTTTAAGCGGATTGCGCACGGAACGCTTCTATTAAAGTCAATAGAAGCTGTCCGACCGCGGCCCTTCCGCAATTGACATTGCGGAAAGGTTGCGGATTCTACATCATTGCTAGATGATGATGTGGGAAGAGCAGCGGTTTAAAAAAAAACAAAACAGTACTGCGCATGTCCAACGGCGCCATCCACAGTATAGAAAAGAATAAGAAAAAACAGATATATGAGGATGCTGGCTTGGCACAGGGTCAGATTTCGCTGCGGGCTCCCGCATATAGAATCCGATCCGGTTGTGTGCAGTTGGCCTAAGGAGCAGAGGATTACGCTGTTCTATCTAGTAGACCCTTCCTGTTAGCTAAGTTTTGTCCTACAGATAATGTACTCCCCACCAAAGATGGGAGGAGGCAAGTCGCATTTTATGTGGCTTACAAACAAAAAAAGGAAACCTTAAAGAACCCCCGTGGAAAGTCAGTAGGGTCTGTCGATGACTATTTGACATAACTTCTGTTATAAATAGCAGCCATTACATTAATGTGATCATAACCCAAAGCGTGCCATGTATGCAAATAAATGAGCATTTTTGGTGACTCCTTAGTAAACCCTCCTGAGATCTGCAGTGGCTACGGGACTTTGCCCCAAATATCCTTGTATTTTTCAGCGGAACTGTCCATATATGACTGAGAGGGTTTGCTCAGGGGCATCATGGCAATGTTAGGATCACCTACTGGTTAAGTATGGGATACCCAAAAGGGTGATATAACAGACTGGCAGATACGTATATTCACCATAATCCTGCAACGCTTCTTAAAGGAAGCCTGTCAAGTCATTTTTTGACCCTCGACCGTCACCATGCCTCATGTTTATAAATGTTTCTGTATGCTAAATCTCATGTGATCAAATTACTTTTTACAATGTTACCGACGTTATGCAAATTACAGTTGAAGAGTCATTTGGGCGGGGACAATATCAAAAGAGCCACATGGTCTAGGCTCCAATCTTGCTCCTTCTGGCTTGATTGACATCCCCCAGCTGCTCTAGGCCACTACCAGCCTTCTCCAAAGCTCACAGATGTGCCATTGCTATTTACTCCTTTGGCTTGTGCAAGGGGTAATGTGCCTGGCTTCATACGTATATTGCACACGTGGAAGTACTCTTTTCACAGTCCCAGAGCATCGGCGGTACAAGGGGGAATACATTACAGCTTGCTGCATTGCGCATATCTCAGGTGTACAAGGCTGTGGTGCATGTGCTTGGCTTTGGAGGAGACTGGTGACCTAGAGTAGCTGAAGAATGGCAATCAAGGCAGAAGGGTTGGGTTGGAGTCTGGGCTGTGTACCTCTTCCGGTTGGGTTGGAGTCTGGGCTGTGTACTTCTTCCGGTTGGGTTGGAGTCTGGGCTGTGTACCTCTTCCGGTTGGGTTGGAATCTGGGCTGTGTATCTCTTCCGGTTGGGTTGGAGTCTGGGCTGTGTACCTCTTCCGGTTGGGTTGGAGTCTGGGCTGTGTACCTCTTCCGGTTGGGTTGGAGTCTGGGCTGTGTACCTCTTCCGATTGGGTTGGAGTTTGGGCTGTGTGCCTCTTCCTGATATTGGCACCGCCCAGATGACTCTTCAGTGTTGATTTGCATACGGTCCTTGGCATCACAAAAAGTGATTTTTGCCATTTAGCAGATGGGCATGTTTAGAAAAATTGTCCGTTCATGTAATAAGGCACGGTGGTAGTTTAGGACATGGAAACGACCTGATAAGTTTCTTTTAACCACATACTGGACTATAAGAATGTCCTTTAAGATGAAGACAGATCTATGTACCGTATGTAGTTGATTCCAGCAGTACATGCTAACAGAGCTGCCTACTATGTTCACGGGTGACACCTGAGCATTAGCGTGTATTTAGAAGGAAAAGCCGCAGCGTGTAAAAACATGCTGAAAAGCCAGATGAAGTATTTATATGAAGGATGCATTTGGATTTATTATGTGTTCATACGAAGAGCCTAATTTTTGCAAGGGTTTATGGATGGGGAAACTTGGGTCAGTGAGGGGTCCAGTGGTCAGACCACCACTATTAAAATCAGACATATAGAGAGACGATGTGTTTAAAACTTGGGACAACACCTTTAAAGGCTATGTACATCTTTGAAATTTATTTTTGGTTCAATAATAATTATTGCTATCACAGAAAGAGTCTAAAAAAAATCATTTTTATTGGTTCTATTAATATTAAAATATAAACTAGGCCAACAGACAGACAACAAACAAAGACGGGTCTCCACTTGTCCAAGAATGGACCTTGGGGAGGATAACCGGATTCTCCTCACCGTCAACACACTTCTTGTATTTACGGTATGGCCATGCGGACAGCCTCGTACTTCTTAGTGCATACGATCACAAGAGGTGAAGACAATTCGGTGTGTACCAAAGCGTCACAGAAGGACACCTTTATAATAGGTAGTGATAAACAAGGTGTAGGACTAACTAACTGAGAAGGTCTCTGCTAGAAATCAGCCAAATGCTGATTGATGCCTATATGTTTGGCTATATATGTGTGCCTATTTTAGGTGCGCAACACCCCCACTACATTGATAATGGGTGGGTATGGAGCAACCCTATAAGCTTAGACTGGAGTATGGTTATGATCCCGACCGTTGTTACTCAGCAGACATAAGTCTATCAGAGAACCACATCAGGGTGACCGTATACCAGTACTATTAGAGGTTTGCCTATAGAGCAGTGCAGTATACTCATTAGATACCTCTCAATAGTGACCCTGGCAAAAGTTGCAGTCAATGAGAGGGTATCCGCAAGATGACTGAATGCCAACTGCGCTTGCAGAGAGACGGCATTAAGGTACAGAAGCTGTACATAAAAATTCACCCTACACCAGCCAGACAAGGTGTGACTAAAGACTGACCTTGTTCTGTTCTGGAAACCTGAGTAAATTCAAGAAGAAAAAGGACCCAATCCGTTTCGTATGGCATATACATGATGCCATTTCCTCAGGGATCTATATAGAGTGCTCCAGCTGATGGTGCTTAGAGGCAAAGTGATAGATTCGGATAAGCAAGAAAACAGCCACTTCTCTCTAGACATGCTACTGGTCACCATGGTGGCTGTTTTTCCCTCCATGATATGTCGAATTTTGTTTTTTGGAGTCTTCCTGTAATAATTTCACCGTATGATCAAAATTGTATTGATAACCTTTTTTATGTAGAGCCATTGTTATGCCCAAGTATTTTATACCTTCATTTTGCCAATCAAAAGGATATTTATGTTGTAGATAGTGTAGCATTGGGGATATTTATCGGCCAGATTTGAGATTTCTGTGCTTTAGTTTTTAGTAATATATCAGTCCAAGTTCTTTTATGATCTCCAAGGCATGACCAAGAGATGGTATGGGGTCCATTAATGGCTAACTTCAATATGAAATGTTCTGTGTGTAATGATATTAGGTGGGAACGGTCTCCAATCTGTATGCCTCTAATTAGAGTATTTTCTCTGAGGGCTTGGGCTAAAGGTTCTAAGGATAATATAGAGATCAGCGGAGAAAGAAGACATCCCTACCGACTGTCGTTTGTGATTTTGAAGTCATCTGATAATGCAACATTAGTGAATACTTGGCCCGAGGCATTTGAATTACTATGTGGATATGGCTTTGAGAAGAGGGTCGCCAAAGACGATTTTGGCAAGAGCCGCAAAAACAAATGGCCATTGCCTTTTTGGCAACCATAGCAAGAAAAATTGCGGGGACTTTTGTCAAGTCGGTAAAGTGTGCAAGGTTTAAGACCCTTGTAGTATTGTCTGAAACCTGTCAACCTTTCACAAATCCAACTTGATCTGCTTTAGTCAAAGATGTTAAAATACATATCAGTGTAAAGGTTGGAATTTTTGCATAAATTTTGCCGTTTAAGCACTTTCATTATTGCGATTGGCGAGTCAAGAGCTTCCTTTTGAGTTTCAGAGAAAGTGGGTAGGTTAATATTCTGCAGACCTTTTTGCATTTGATGTGTGACGCCTAGCAAATAAGAGTTGTGTTTTAGGTTATACAAAGCCGAGTAATAATCTCGAAAGCTATTTGCTATATCTATAGGATTTGCGAGTTTTCCTTTGTTGTTTTGGTCGGTTAGATATAGGATCTGTGATTTCAAATGTTGGGCTTTAAGACGGGATGCCAGTAGCTTTCCACATTTGTTATTTCGCGATTAGTATTGGGCTTTAATCTTTTTTAGTTTCCTTTTATAACTTTTTATGGTTCAAAATATTTTTATTGCAAACCACAGTCCAAAATGGTGCAAGCATAACTGGTAATAAGGAGAACATTGATGATTCAGTATAACATTATCTTGCGTGACACGGTGGTTGTAGCTTTCGTTTTACTATGTTTTTCAGTTGTCTAAGCATTAACCTATAGACAAAGGGCCCCTGTCACAGCCTTGCGACATGTGGTCCGATTTTTAAAGAAGGTCAAGTTGAAAAGAGGAAAAAGAAAGTAAGAGGTCAGCGTATAGACGCAGGAAGGGAGATAAGTTAGAAGGAGGAGAAGGCATGGTATCAGGGAAAGCTCAGTGACGGATCAAGTTGTGTTATATTCAATGACGAGGTTTAGTATTTATGATGGAACACCACCATTCAGGAGCCAGGTGTTTATTCCTGGAGAGGAGCAGTATATCATCCACGAAGCCCACGTGGAGTAGAAGGCCAGAGTCTACTGTCGTCATTCGCCCTCAGTTCCTCCATGTACATTATGTAATCTAGGGGGGCAGCGGGAGGGAGCGGGGGGGAGAGTGAGAGAGATCTCTCTGCCTCGCTCCCCTCCGCAACCCCCACTCACCCCCGCCGCCCCCGAATTTTCTCGGACGAGTATGCAGTTACTCGAAAAGACCGATGCTCACTCGAGTAGTTGCCTTAACCGAGCGTGCTCGCTCATCTCTAATAATAATGAGTTATTACTACACCAGTTATATGTTAGTGGTTGGTTGTATTGATCAGCTAAAGTCAATGAGATGTGCATGATCAGACCAAGTGATCGATTTGATTGTTGATCCTTGAGAGAGTAATAGAAAATTTCTATCTAGTATGAACATGTCGATTCTTGAATAACATTATGGACACTCGAGTGGAAGGAGTACTCTCTCTCAGAGTTGTGCATTGCTCGCCAAACGACAACGAGTTCTTCTCTCCACCATATATCCCCTAAACATTGGGCCTGTTTGTGCAATTTAGATGGTATCAATGTTATCAGATACTGCATTGAAATCATCACAAATGAGTAATTTGCCTTGTTTACAATTTGAAAGAATACGTAAAAATTGTGCGTGAAAGTTCTTTGTTTTTTGTTAGGGTCATAGATTGAAGCTAGCATGTGTATTGTGTTGTTTATAGAACAGACTAATGTAACAAATCCGCCTTGTGGATCTTTTATCTCTTAGTTAAAAGAGTTTGTTATCGTAATTAGAACACCTCTTGATTTAATAATAAAGTGAGATTGAAAAATTGTGGAATATCTAGGATGTCTTTTATCTTTCGATATTATGTGTGTTTCTTGCGCACAAAAAAAAAAGATCCAAGGACTACATATTAATATTTTCCCACATAAATGCACATTTTTGTTGGCTAGTAAGCCATTTACGCCTTTGTAATAAAATCAGTACAAGGATGTCATCATAGGAACCATCCTCCTGTGCCGTGTTGGCCAATGTTGATACCTGGTATATAACAATGGAGAAAGAAAGGGAGAACAAGAAGACACAAACTGTCCTTCACAGACTAGCGAATGAGAAGGAAGATGTAGCAGCTCCTCTGTAGCTGAGTACCATATGTGGGAGTAAAAGTTCTCCGATGTAGCCAAATTTTAAATGAATCATTATCTCACATCAGCAGTTAATGATGAACTTGTTTGCGAAACCTCGCCGCGCGCCATTCTTCTGGTAGGTGTTGATTGGTTTGTCTGGGGTCTCTGGTGGGCAGGGAAATGTTGAAAGAGGTTGATTTCTTCGTCCAGCGATTTGATAACAGTAGTAATGATGTTGTGGATTATCATACACATACAGGGAATCGCCATTGGTATACAATTGTATTGGCTTTAAACGTTGTGGCGATAGGTAGCAGTTGATGTCTTTGCACCAGATTTGCTGCAAACAAATCCATGAACCAAGATAATGCTTGATAGGTAATGGACCCATTTTCCTGGCAGCCTCTTCGAGCTTTTCCTAAAAATGGGAGAAGTGAATCCAGGCCAAGATGTCTCTGGGTATATGGTCTGCCAAATGTTTGGGATGGGGTAGTCTGTGGGCTCTGTCAATTATGAGGTCCTACAAGGAATAATCTGGTAGGAGCGATTTTATGAGGCTTTGTGGATAATGCATCAGTTCTGAAGCAATGACTGTTTCTGGAATCCCTATGAACGTGATATTATCGCAGCGTGACCTGTCCTCCAGGCCCACCACTTAATTTAGAAGATTCTGAAGTTCTGATTTCAAGTCATAGTGTGAGTTTATTAGATTGTTGTACAATTATGCGAATTCTGCCATTTTAGTCTCCATACGAATAATTCTATTTCCAGCTTCAACGATTGCCACGTTAGGGGGTTGAATAAGTTGAGCAAAGTTAGATTGCAAGGAAAGTTGTAAGACCTTCAGCATCGCTTTCATGGTGGTATCAGTAACTGATATGTCATTGACAGTAACATCATCAAAAATATCCATGATAGTGAGAGCTCATCTTTTGTCTCTGTTTTGCTGGGCTGGCCAAAGGATAAGAGGCCGTATCCACCATGTGGTTGGGGAGTTGATGATGACCGAGTTGTTTCGGGAACTCTCGCCTAGCTTCCACAGGATTTTCCTTTGGGTTATTGAACAAATTTGCAAGGTCTTGCTGAAAGCTCTCGTCAACCAATGGTTTATAGATGGATCCTCGCCTCAACGCCTCAGATTTTGCATGTTCCCGCCAGCGCTCACCAGGCTCAGATGCGGGCGAGTTTCCACTTGAGCTCCCAGCCGCGCCATCTTGGTCCCACGCCGGGGACTGAAAGGAGAAATTGATCAGCTTCTCTGGCTTGGATGAAGGTTGCTTCCCTCTTCGCGGCATCCTTAATGGTTAGGCAACAGGTGAGGTCTGTTCAGCAGTTGAATAAGTTGTTTGGAGTCACTTTAAAGCCCTGGAGTTTCAGGAACTCTGCAGTCAGGCAGCCAATCACATCGGCAACCAAGCCAGACCCAAATATTTTCAATTAAATGCATGTATTTTAGGCTGACGATCATTTATGTAATAGGGTTTAATTAAAAAATGTGCACCATTAGTCTTCAGCAACTTATACTTATCACTGTATATAGACACTGCAGTATAAGTCTCAATAGGAGATCTGACAGTTTTCTGGACTGACAGCTTAGTCTCCCTCTGCTCTTTTTTCTACTGCACATCTTATTTAGCTGCTAATTTGTGACCACAACAAAGTATATCTTTAAATTAGCTGATAAAAAGTGCTGGAGAGAAGAAATAAGGGCTGAGAACCAAGCAATAGGGCAGATTTACTGACTGCAGTTTGCTTATACAGTGATATATAGAAGCTGCAGAAGACAATTTTTTGCAAAATGTTAATAAAATCCTATTGCAAAAATGATTGTCTGACCAAAATACATGCAAATAAGTGGAAAAGAATTTGCCCCCCAAATGTGTCCATAGCATTTAAGGATTGTTGTAGCTTAGTTCCCCCTCTGCCCCCTTGGGCACTGAACATACGAACTTAGGCTTTGAACATCACCTGATCATGTAGCCACCTACTCTGGTACAACCTTCTTGACCTCTTATATATTTATGTTGCTGCAAGACGCATCTGGCATTAAATCTGCAATTTTTAAGGAATGTAACATTTCTTCACTTCTCTTGAAATCTCTTCCCCGTGCTCTTTGCACTTGTACTACATAGGATGTTCTTTGCAAGCTTTACCTTAAGTACCTCACTTTTCGTAGAACAACATTTCTTGTTAAAAGTCATTTTGCTGCTTAGTCATCACATAATGGCTACTTTGAGAAGAGAGAATAACAGGCTCCAGAGGGGACATTACTGCCTCTTTTGGCTCCAAACTTCACTGCATATGTGAGAGGACTATTTAATATTAGAAACAGAGTTTAATTTCTCTGTAGAGCCCTTTACCTGTCTCTGTGACTCATCCAATTACTGCTCTCCCAAAGAGTTAAGGGTAACAGGAGGACATGTGAACGGTTATTAAGGATCTAAAATTATTTTTGCCCGAGGTGCTGCAGATTAGACTTTTTTTTAAGTCACTTTCACACCTGAGAAGAGTAATTTCAAGCTCATGTGCTCCATTGCAAACTTTGGCCAAGATTTCAAGTAGTCACTGTAAAAAAGTGACATGACCGCTGCGTCTGAATATACCCTGAGCCTAAAAGCGCCTCAGAAAACCGTATCTGAAAACAGCATGCAATTTGTGGCCCTGTTTTTTTTAAGTGATTGCAGGTTTTATCACAATTGCATTGATAACCGCTTTAAAACCTGTATGGTTTTAAAGGGGTTTTCCAGTTACAATTAAACTTTTTAAGATTCCAACCAAATGGATTAAAGCAATAAAACAAAAGGTACTTATCTGTCCTCAGTTGTGGCAATCCAACAGCAGCCCCAATATTCTCCTGATCTTTGTTGACAGCGGAAGTCAGGTGACTGCTGCCTGCAAATCACTGCCCGTTCTCCCATGATGCCAAGAGTTTCAAATGGCGATGCTGTAACCTCTGATTGGCAGGCAGCGGTCACATGAATTCCACTGTAAATACAGAGTGGAGGAGGCGCAGGAGCTATTGAGTAGAGAGGTAAATATTGCTACTTTTAATATTTTAAGGCATGGCCAGCTATTTAAACTTTTAAGTGCAGCAACCCCTTTACCTAGGCTGTGTTCACACGCTCAGGATCTGAAAATGATTTTGGCATGGATTTCGCATCTAAATCCTCCTCAAATCTGCTAACACTTCGCATCCAATTCATTTACGTCTGTCGCTTTATAGCACATTTACAGAGGTAGGAAGTGTTAACTTAACATGTAATGCATTGTGATAATGTAACGGAAGGCAAGGCTTTCATTAAAATCAGTGAAAGCTGCACCTGCAATTTCAAGCACCGGCCAGAAGGATTGAGCCCCCTGCTTCTGCTCCGACCCCTGCTTCCGCACCGGTCCCTGATTGCCGCACTGACAACTCAAGTGGCAGACCCCAGACGATTAACTATTGACGACCAATGGAATTAGTTCCATTGAATGCAGAACTTCCATATATCACTTAACTATTACAACTGATTCTTTGGTCCATTCTAGATACAATACTGTAAATATAATGTCCATAATGTAGGACAGTAAAACAAACACATATGGAAGCACCTCGTGTACCCACAATAAGGGCATTATTCACGTCTGATTGCTAAAAGTCCATGAACTGCCAGTCATTTACTCCAACTACTTATGGGTCCTCCTGATGCCATCTTCATCAGGTTCATTTAAAGTGGTGCTTGTGCCGCATTTGGCGAATAATGGGTTTATTGTTCTAATTGCTAGAAATTGCAATTACTTTCCTCATACTATTTAATACACCATTTGTAGGAGCCTGAATGCAGGAAATAGTTTTATCTCCCTCCGCTGAATTCCTGGAATAATTACATCTAAGTGAAGATATCTGGAAGGAGGTTTATCACTTAGACAATTAGGCTGAGAGCCAGTTACGGTCGTCATAAATGTAACTTAAGTCTGAGGGTTGTGGTTTATGAAGTGCCGGGCCGAGTGTTAGACACCAGATATATTCACTTTAGAGCAAACTCCAAATGACACATTCCCTCCAATCTGTTGCGTTATTATGTTATCGACCCCCAAATATATACCAATATCATAGAACACTAGACTCCAGGCAGTATGGTGGCCTCCACCACGGTTTAGCTGCAAATCACAATTTAATGCATTTTATAAGGTAATGGACTAGAAAGAAATGTAAATTGTAGAGAACAGAGTGTCAAGATGATGAATACGTCTAAGAATATATTCATTATGGAGCTGGAGTAGATTACTAAGGTAATTACCACTGTGAACCTGACATCAAGTGAACTTCAGGCAGATACATGAAATCATTCCCATCTGCTAACCCTGCCCACATTAGAAGAGTGTTCATCGATTCCCTCCCATGCCACCCCCACCTCCATTGTAGATATTGTCTGCTGCGGGCAGTAGCGCTGGTAATTACACGGCCGTCACATACAGAGGTAATGCAGATGATACTTTGGTTTCATCGGCCATTCCGTTCATTCTTATTCTATGGATTCTCAGATCTAAAGGCCCTTTTAGAGGTGCAAATAATTTCATGCAAACACTCGATCCCGATCATTGCCCCATACAAACAGCGCAGAGATCGGCCGCCAAATAACCAAACGTTTTTTGCATCTTTTATATGACAGGAAAAAAATCAGCATTGTTGGCAGCACATTTCCCCATAAAAACAGGGAATGTGCTGTAAATAGTAATAAAAGTGTTTCCAGGGGGGACAAAAGATCGTATTAACTTTTTCCAATCCACAGTCTGACGTCTTAAAGGGGTTGTCTCGCGGGAGCAAGTGGGTCTATACACTTCTGTATGGCCATATTAATGCACTTTGTAATGTACATCGTGCATTAATTATGAGCCATACAGAAGTTATTCACTTACCTGTTCCGTTGCTGGCGTCCTCGTCTCCATGGTGCCGTCTAACGCTGTCTTCTCCTTCCATTTAGACGAGCTTGCGCTGTGCGGTCTTCTGCTGTGTTCAGTGGAGCTGCTCCGGCGTGCTCGCGCCGCCGAGGTCTTCTGCGCATGCGCAGACCAGCTCTCCGGCGCGAGCACGCCGTAGCGGCTCCATTGAAACAGCAGAAGACCGCACAGCGCAAGCGCGTCTAAATGGAAGGAGAAGACAGTGTTAGACGGCACCATGGAGACGAGGACGCCAGCAACGGAGCAGGTAAGTGTATAACTTCTGTATGGCTCATATTTAATGCACGATGTATATTACAAAGTGCATTAATATGGCCATACAGAAGTGTATAACCCCACTTGCTCCCGCGAGACAACCCCTTTAAGACATTATGATTTAAGGCTGTACAGTTCTGATGCTGGAAGGCGTCCGTCGGGGTTCTCTTACTGTATATTGCCAGCCTCTCTGCTATCGGAGCCGATCCAACATTTTACCTCATGCAGTACTGGCTTTAACCAGCAGATAGCGCTGTTGTATAGCGGCAGAAAAAGAGTAAACCCTCTAGGAAAACCACAGTACAAATTGGATTGGAAAGGGTTAACTATCATTTGCTCCGGGACGGTTAGCATCGGTCTGTGTGAAGGCGATTTAAAGGAGTGTTGGTTGACTTGTTATATTGTTGAAGAGCAATCAGTTTTGAGCGATCATTTTGCATTAGGTCCTAATGGGTTAATCAGCCCATTAGTAGCTAACTAGCTACATTTGCATGTATTTAGAGAACAGCAGGTGGTCTGTTTTCTAAGTACATCACTATTGTTCTCCAGTGGGATAGCAGCTGAAAGAATGTTATCAACGCTGTTCGCGGAGAACTTCGTGTGAGGTCCATCTTATCAGGGACGATGGATTTCGGGAAGTCAGCGATGGACGAAAATTGCACGGCAAGTGCACGATGAACGCACATTTACACACAACGATTATCGCTCAAATGATGGCTTTTGAGAGAATTTTGAATGATAATCATTATGTGTAAAAGGGCCTTTACATACAGTCGTGAATACTAGAGCTAGTGATGAGATATCTGCTGCTGTTTATACAAATGTACACTGCTAATTCTTGCGGTATACTCACACATGATTGGATTATGTCTGTGTGCGTAACAGACAGTTAGAAAGCAGCATCTAAAGTTCTCTGTATACAGTCTATAGAACACATACCATGGCAGCCAGGCTCCTCCCACCAGTGTTGAGAGCATGGAGAATCAAATGTACACTATGCAGAGGAAAAAATGGGGGAAAATCCAGAATACAAGTTATATAATGGCCAGTAATAGTGTTATTCCCCATGTACACACACAGCAACATATTCTGAAAAGTCAGCTGAAAACTCAGCTATGCTTTTAGTATGTGCTTAGTGATTCTAACTCATTCTGTATGGGTTTCTATAAACTAGGTGATTGTACTAAAGCAAGGGTGCAAAACCTGCTGCCCAGGTGCCAATTAATGCTCAAGATGCCATTCTGTGACCCCCGACTAAATGGACCCAAGGAAATGTTTATGTGTATGGCTGCCTCAGGTCAGATAAGAGTGTCCCAAAGCTCTGAAGCAGAGATGGGTAAGTAATTATGATGGATTGTGTAGCCATCTTTGTTCCCCTATATATCAGAAAAATGGGGCCCTTGCCCCCGGCTTCGCATTCTAGAAAGGAGTCCTGATTACGGAGATGGGGACCTCTATTCTCTCAATAGATGGGAGTCCTGGAAATGGAATCGGCACCTACTAGACATGTATGGAATACTCATATATCTTTAATATGTCGTAAATGTTTCACATGGTCATGTCTCATTTTGCTGCGGTCCTTGAGAGTGGTTCAATTTCCGGATGTGACCCTTGGGCCAGAAAAAGTTGTGCCTCACTGGCCTAGATGGATCAAACATTAATGGCCTACACTAAGGGTAGCCATTCAATATATGACACCCGAAAACCCCTTTAATGCCTTCCTTCCTTCATTCCATTTATAAATTACCCACAAGGGCATAAATAATGGGAACATTTTCCTACTAGTTGAATTCCGAATGGCTGTCATCTACAATATTGACTTTGTCCAGTTGACTTTGACTTACCATTACCTAACACTTATCATGACCTAGGGCGAAATGAGATAATCTTGACAATGGACATCTTAATGTTCACACTGTTGCTTATGCAATATCCGTACTTTATGAAGGGTAACTTTTCAAGTGTGTGCCCACGGAAATCACAGTCCTACAAGACGCTTGGCAAAAGGGTTTAATTTTGCAGAGCGTGCTGGCATCGGATAAGCCCTTCGGACTAGATCCATAAGATTATAATTTAGTAGCAGTGCTTTTAAATTGCTTGTTTCGGTTTGGCCGGGATTCAGAACATTTGTCACTTATATTGCATTTAATTGCACAGTCTTCTACTTTTCTCCGAAGAATGCATCTATGATATAGCTGAAATAAATGGAAAGCATAATGTGTCACATTTCTATAGTAAGCCTCTCCTGGTATATGTGAGTGACTCACATGACAATGACATAAGGTGTCTGGTGAATTCACGCTTTAGTCAATTATATACAATCTGCAAGTCAAACTAAATTCCAGGAACAGAACGTATATATATAATCTTATATAACAATATGCATCATCAATATGGATGTCTGATTCTCCTTCAATAAGTGTTGATGAATCTCTTCCTCGCTCTCCGGTTTAGTCAATCTGCATTATTTTACTGCTTCACATGTTTGTTCATTTATTTCGATTGCCATTTAAAGGGAAACTTAACGGAGAAATAAAAGTATTTCAAAACAAAGAACGCCATCAATGTGTCAATCCGCAAAAATTATTTTTGAAAGAAGCCGACTGGTGGGAATCTGGTAGAGATGGACGTCTGGTAGGTAATCGCCGTAAGGGGAACGTGGCATCAGAAAAGTACCAATTGTTTAAATAACGTTTTTATATGAATCCCTTATAACCTCCAATATACCTTTTGTTTACGGCGATCACTTTAAATGTGTTCATATGACTTTTTTACAGCAGTGCAGGTCTAACCCAGCAGGGGGGTCTTGTGCCGGGAAGAGTCGGGGCTCGGCTATCTAACCCAAAAGCAATGAAAGCTATAACTTTTCCCGCAAAACAAACAAGACCTCACACAGCTCTGTTGGCGGAAAAATAATTTATAGGCCTCGGTATGTGGCTATGCAAACATAGTTTTCTTTTTTTTCTTAAAAAGTGTTTTTTTTGTGCAAAAGTAGTAAAATATAAAGAAAACTGAAATTGGTATAGTTGTAATAATATTGACCCACAGAATGAAGCAATAATGTGATTTATGCCGCACAGTGAACGCCTTAAAAAAAAAGCCATAAAAACAATTCTAGAATTTCAGGTTTATTTTTTAATTTTACTCATAAAATATAAAAAGGAACCAAATTGGTACAAGTGAAAATGTTTCCCACAAAAAAAAAAAACATCTTTAGACAGCTCTGTTGAGGAAAAAATAAAAATGTTATGGATTTTGTACTGCGGTGACAGAGAAATAATTTCCTTTTAAGTGTTTTTAGTGTGCAAAACTATATAAACTTGCTATCGCCGTAATAGTGCTGAACCAAAGAATAAGACCATCGTGTTCTTCTTACCACACAGTGAACATCGTAGAAACCAAACCCCCAAAACAATGGTGTTTAGTTCTTTTTTCACTCCCCACCCAAAAAAAAAAAAAATTAATGAAAGTTATACAACACAGCTGATGTGGTCCCCGCCACTGGATAGTCATATGTCAGATAAAACACTTTAAAACTTCCTATCTTTATGGTACTCTTGCCTGGTCCAATACAACATATTTTCATCTCCAACCCTACTACAACCTCTCTTACTGAATCCCAATCTTACTCCACCTGATTTCCTGTGGTGGTCCCAGCCAGGGCTAACTGCAGTTGGCTAGCTGTGCAGGGGAAATCAGGTAATCCCTTATCTCCAAGACTTTACAACAGCAACTGCATATTCCTCTCAGAAAATACTTTAGATATATGCAAATCCAGCATTTCTTATCTACGGCCATACTCATACCCAAAGAACTGTAGATAATGGGATTTGAAGTCCTCAGACGCAATTTCCACAGGGCTAGGGGAGTCATATCTGATTTGTATCACCACTTTAAATCTTCCCTCTTTGCAAACCCAACCTCATACATGCATGCATGGGAAAGAGAACTGGGCCTCATCCCAGAAGAGGGCTCCTGGCTTCAGATGCTTGGCAACATCAGCTCCATTTCTAGTCCCAACAGTATTAAAAAAATTCTAAAAAATTCTTACTCGTTGCTAAGCAGAGAGGCTCGACAAAATTATTCTTTCCCACCCAAACTTTTTCTTTGGTAATTGTGGTTTCAGTGAGACCTTAGCACACATCCTGTGGTCTTGCCCAGTTGACCAAGCACTAGAGATGAGCGAACCTACTCGTTTCGAGTAATTACTCGATCGAGCACCGCGATTTTCGAGTACTTCTGTACTCGGGTGAAAAGATCCGGGGGGCGGGGGGAGGCATGGCGGAGCGGGGGGGAGCAGCGGGGAACAGGGGGGAGCCCTCTCTCTCTCCCTCTCCCCCCCACTCCCCACTGCAACCCCCCACTCACCCACGGCGCCCCCCGAATCTTTTCGCCCGAGTACGAAAGTACTCGAAAATAGCAGCGCTCTGGCGAAAAAGGGGCGTGGCCGAGTACGCTCGCTCATCTCTACCAAGCACACTTAAAGAATTGAGAGACTCTTAATCTCCAAACTCAGGGTCAGGATTACGTTTCCCCCCGAGGTTACACTTTTGAATGCAGATATATTAGGCTTACCTAAAAAGCATTGACAGGTATGAGCAGCTACGTGGGCTATTGTAGTCAGATGGAAGGCCTAAACTATTTCCTTAACTTAGGGACCTTGGCTAAAAATGAAGAGATTCAATGATTTGGGAAGTTGACCAGTATTATCGCGAACCAGCTGCCCATTTTTGGGTCCATCTGGTCAGAGTGGAACTCCTAATTGATAGAATTCTGTAATTATACCCTGGTGATATACAGTAATACATGTGACATCCATAAACATTACTGGTAAAACTATTCATACAGTTCTTTCTCTTACGACATCTGGTTTCTTGTGGATTTTATTGATTTTATTGATTTTTCTTGTTGGATGTTATCTTTCTGTTAGCTCCACTTTCTCTGGGACTTCATACTCTGTTTCAGTAGCTTAATAACTCAGTGTAGTCAGTTGCTCCCGGGTTTTGGGACTCAACTGTACTTTGAAAAAGTTTAATAAAGAGTTTAAAAAAAAAAAAAAAAAATACAATAAACTATATGTATTCCAAAGTGATGGCATTTTAAAAATACAACTTGTCCACCAAAAGTCAAGTCTTCATATGACTATATCACCAAAAAAATAAAAAAAAGTTATGGCTCCTCCATTATGACAATGCAAAATCAAAGAAAATAACTTGGTTATAAAGATGAAAAATATGCTTGTTACTAAGGGGTTGAACTTCTTTGATTCCTAGTGACTTTAACCCCTTAGGGACCAAGCTGTTTTGTACCTTAAAGGGGTTGCCTCGTGAAATCAAGTGGGGTTCAGCACTTCTGTATGGCCATATTAATGCACTTTGTAATATACATCGTGCATTAATTATGAGCCATACAGAAGTTATTCCACTTACCTGCTCCGTTGCTAGCGTCCCCGTCGCCATGGATCCGTCTAAATTCGCTGTCTTCTGGCGTTTTTAGACGCGCTTGCGCAGTCCGGTCTTCTCCCTGGTGAATGGGGCCGCTCGTGCCGGAGAGCTGGTCCTCGTAGCTCCGCCCCGTGCAATGGACCGCACAGAGCCCAGGGTGCACCATGGGAGAAGGCCCGCGGTGCATCGTGGGTGAAGATCCCGGCGGCCATCTTGGTAAAGGAGGAAAGAAGTCGCCGCAGCGCGGGGATTCGGGTAAGTAATAAACTTTTTTTTTTTTTACCCATCCCTTGGGTTTGTCTCGCGCCGAACGGGGGCCGCCTATTGAATAAAAAGAAAAACGTTTCGGGGTGAGACAACCCCTTTAAGGACCAGACACTTTTTAGGGATTTTACCCACGTGGCGGTTTTACTGCCATATTTTGTTTTCTTTAGCTACCAAAATTATTTTTGCTGGGTTTTTTTTGTGACATATAGGGCAATTTTTTAAATATCTTTTTCACTGACTTTTTTTCCATTTTTTTGTTTTATTGGGGGTAAAATGCTAAGAAATTGATTTTTTTTCCTTACATTTATAGTTATTTTTTTTACTTAGTATATTTACGCTAAAATAAAGTATGGGAATGGGTTCCTCTATTTGTTTCGGATGTTTTGATATATAGTATGTATGGTTGTGGTTTTACAGGGCACATACAGTGATGGTTTTGGTTGGCATCGGCTTTGGGTTATTTTAGTTCTTATGGATATGTTGTTTTATTCTGTAATTTTGTTTTACTTGTGTATGTAGTTATGTTTTTTACCACCTTCACCCCCCATCATGTCATATAAGACCTCTGGGGGACATTCACTTTTTTTTTTTTTTTTAATTTTATTTGGCACTTTTTCACTGTAGCTGGCTCATTCATAGGAGCCCCAATTATAGGGGGAAACAACCCCTTTAGTGACATTAGTCACTGGCAGAGCTGCTCAGGGTCTAGTATGACCCTCCAGCTCTGCTGTAGCAGGGAATCCCGGGAGGTCACATGACCCCCCAACTCCCTTCTACTTTCAATTTCAGTACACAGTGCTCAATGAGCACTGTGTACTCTGCAAAGGAAAGGCAGAAAGGGTTAAAAGCCCCTCCTGCCTTCTCCTCCGGGTTATCAGCTGTTACTAACAGCTGATAACCCGTCCTGCCTCTTATTGATTGCAGAGGAAAGAGGCTTAAAGCGCCGTCATAATTTTACAGGGTTTTAAGCCCAGGACCAGGCACCGTATATTTACCGCGCCTGGTCCTTAATGGGTTAAAAAAAATTCAATGTCATGACCTATATTTAAAAAAAGTAAAATAAATCCGAAAATCTTGCAGTTTTCACACTGACCACTAAACCTAATAATAGTCTAATACTTCCTGATATGTAGAGAAAACTCTTCAGCAGTCAACAGGTAGAAATACCATGAAAGGTAACACCTCTATATAGATAACACAGGATTCACCATTCACAGTAAGTGATAATCATGGCTACTTCCTACTCTACCTCGTGCAATGACCTCTGCAGATGTCACAGAGCATGCCCACAACATTCTCCCATAGAAGTCAATGAGTCTTCTCTTGTCAATTGTGTTGGTGGTCCATGTGGCTGCTGTACAAAACAGGAAGTGCAAGCTTATTAGGCCTAGTGGCCAGAGTGAAAATTACAAAATATTGGGATTTTTTTTCTAAACATATATGCTCAGTCTTCTAATGTAGAAAGAGCAATGATCAAGGGCTTGCTGCTGTATTCCAACCAACAATTGGGTATTTGAAATCCAACTACCTGACCATTGTCTCCCTCAACATCTGCTGTCAGGGACTGTTTATAGGCCACCATACATGTTAGATGATTGACCAGTCCCACTGAAATCAGTGTGTTCAAATGATCTCAATCTAATATACTTTCCACGCCTTCTGTCGCAGCTGGGTGGGGTGCGGGATTCCGGGACCTTAGGAAGTATGGTGGCTCTTTAAATTTAACTAATTATTATTGTATATATTTCATGGTTCTTAAGATTTGTAATAGATTAACCTTAGTGAAACCAGCATTGTTTTTGCAATCAATGGAAGGCAAGCTCATGTGTGCTGTTTAGTTACTTACTGTGTTTCTCCAAGTACTAGTGAAATTAATATACTTCCCGTAATGGTGAAATATGTGTGAGGATTCCATAGATGCCTTTCTATTGCGATATTAATAAAGATTTGATACTTCAGAGTAAGATGTTCTTACTCTATGCTCTTTAGTATAAAGCATACATGAGTTTTCAACAAGTTTTCTAAAATATAATAGGTTCTTTTTACCCTCTCGTTTGCCGCTTTTTGCTCCGTTTCATGTCTGTAAGCTTTAATGTTCAGATAGTCCTCCCTGTTTTTCTGTTTCCCTGTTGTTTGCAATCCACTTTCATACAGGGGGTGTAGAGCAAGTATAGCATTCTGCCAGTAGTTCACTGTCCTGCACTTTCTTTCCTTGACTTCCCATGCTGTCTTTGGTTCAATCAGCAATGGCGCAGTATATGAATGTGTGCCTTTCTGCTCTTCTAGGATGATTCAGGCATTCTGGCTAAATGGTGAGTAAACTCAATATGTGTGTACACAAACTTACAGATACACACATCCAAGAGAGGCAGAGATTGTGGAGATCGTTATCACAGTGTCTGCAGATCTGTCAGCCTGCAGCCTTTAAGTGCATAAGAGCATCCCTGTGCAGGTAACTCCTGCCCCCATTGCTTAGGAAACATCCCTGTATCCTTATTACAGAAGGTCTGTACGTTCTAAAAAAACTCTGTGCCTAACAACAGACAGTGGATTGTAGAGAAGCTGGAAGGGACAATCCTAGTGACAGCTACTTCACAACATTTTTAATACAATTATATTACAAAAACAACTTGACCAACACGTCTAGTAGATGAGCATAAGTTGTCTGAAAAGTTAGTGACCCTCTTACTTAATTTGCGTGCCTAATTTTATTCTATTGCTTGATGTATTGATCTGGTTTTTCATCCGCATTTAAATTAGTGGACCTTTTCACTTAGTATGCTGGAACATTTGGCATGTTTTTCTCATATTTCTAGTCCTAAACAAATAACAGGAGCTTTGGCTTGATTGACTTAGGCGACCACATACTAATAAGAACTTGGCATCAGTCATGGAAACAAACGTCACTGACAAAGAGAATTAAATGAATAAAGCAAACTAAAATTTGCTGGGGACCTATGGTTCAGAGCGGCTGTATAGCTCAACACTGGAACAGAATGTGTTATTGCTGATATGAGTAAGTACATTAAGTCATCCTCCCATAAGGCCATGTTTCTGCTGTCGAGTGTATTATGAGTTCAAGCCAACAAGGCATACAAATAAGATGGTATCAGATTCTGTGCTCTGGGTTTTATACATAATGCGGGCCAAATGTTATATAAGCAATACATTTGTATAGATTTAAACCCGTATATTTTGTGGCCTCCAGTGCAATTTCATTGCAGTAATCAGTTTGGATGACTAAATTGCAGGAGGGCGCCTACGTGAGTTTGGATTAGGCTGCTTTCACAGTACAGTTTGCTGTATACGTTAAGAGGATTTCCTAATATATACCACTGATGGATGCCACTGTATAGATATACAATGGCATCTGTCGCCTGTAGGGTCTCTATTAAAAGATGTTTACTGCACAGTGTATTTTTTTACCGGATGCCAATGTATGGAAATGGTGCAGCTGAGTGCGTTATTCGTTACAATGGAAAACGGGTATACCAGCATATGCCCGCCTGACATTTTTGGCTTCCGCAAAGTATGCATTCCATATGCTTTGGATTTATTTGTTCCCAGTAAGAGAAACCAAGTAATCTTGCAGATATGATACCTTTTAATGGCTAACAAAAAGACATGATGTTATAGTGAGCTTTCAAACCTACTTAGGGCTCTCCCTCAGGCTTAATAGTATAGTTCTGAAGAAATATATATGTATATGTAGATATCTATCTATATATAGATATAGAGATATATATAGACGTATCTGTGTGTGTCTCTCTCTCTCTCACACACACACTTGCATATTAAAAGGCACAGACATGGTGTGATTAATTTGCACTCAAAACAATACCTGAAAAGGATGTGTGGAGGAGTAAATACTTAATTAGTCCACTGATAAAGATATTAAAATATTTTATGGTCTCCAAATTAGTGTTAGGGGGTCAACAGGCCTGTGTGTTATCTCTGGTTCAGATTTCTCATATTCTGTACCCCTTGAAATGTTTAATCCTGTGTTGAGAGTGTCAAAGATGGTTATAAATCTGTACTCCCAAATTCTTCTTCTATGACATTGAGATTTGAAGTTGCCTTTTAATATAGGGTCATTCTGTGTCAGTTCAACCAACGCTCCCGGTCGACCATCTCAGATTTCAATGAAACTTTGCACAAAGATAGACCCTGACCCTAAACTAAGATAGCCAGAATATTAGGCTTCAAAGTGCTTTGGTTCACGAGTTACAGGTCTTAATCTAGGGGGTTGTCATGTGATTACAGCGCGCAACCTGAAAAAAGGGGCGATTTCAATCCATTGCCAAGCCAGTTCCAATGACTCTAGAGCAATGAAACGTCACACACTAGGAGAACTTTTGGTGCTGAATCCAGCTAAGCTCCTCAGACTGCCACTCTTATCATCATTCTGCCACCATTGCATGTCAAAGTAGCTGAAAAATTCTATCACGCAAAATAAAACTCATATTTTAAGCAGTAATTACTCATAATCAATGCAATCCAACTCATAATAAATAACTAGTTCTGAACTCGCCATGCAATTTTTGATCACATAACTAGTTATTTATTACACAAATGCTAGCCTTAGATAATCTTAGTATCCAATATGGATAGAGTGCTAAATAAGCCCAGTGATCACTGTAATATACCACAATCATTATGCAACACTCAATGATATTCTGACCATCTTAGGCCAAAGCTTGTGGCTCACCTGAACTCACCATGCAATTTTTGATCACATAAGTTTCCTGAGCACAAAAAGTTGTCTCATTCCAAAAATAATTCACCTTCTCATGATTTCTAAACTAATTATACATCCATGCAAAACTTACACTTATTTTATTATTTGACCTCCGCGAGTGCATAGGACCTTCACAGGCATTGATATTTTCCCATCTAGAAGGTCTGGGAACAAAATGAAAAACATCGAATCTTGTAGAGCAAAAAAGTCTCTTCCAAATAGAACAAAAATGAAAAAAAATAAAAATGGAGTACATTCCGATTTTCGCCTTTGAAAAAGGGAAAAATTAGCAAAAAAGTGTTTTTTGCCATTTTTGACTCATTGTATCTTAAGAGCTATGCATCCTTTTGGGTCCATAATGGGAATAATGAGAAACATTTCTATGGAGTACACATTGATAAATTCATAGCTGAGTTGGATTGCATTGATTATGAGTTATTACTGCTTAAAATATGAGTTTTATTTTGCGTGATAGAATTTTTCAGCTACTTTGACATGCAATGGTGGCAGAATGATAAGAGTGGCAGTCTGAGGAGCTTAGCTGGATTCAGCACCAAAAGTTCTCCTAGTGTGTGAAGTTTCATTGCTCTAGAGTCATTGGAACTGGCTTGGCAATGGATTGAAATCGCCACTTTTTTCAGGTTGTGCGCTGTAATCACATGACAACCCCCTAGATTAAGACCTGTAGCTCGTGAACCAAAGCACTTTGAACCCTAATATTTTGGCTATCTTAGTTTAGGGTCAGGGTCTATCTTTGTGCAAAGTTTCATTGAAATCTGAGATGGTCGACCGGGAGCGTTGGTTGAACTGACACAGAATGACCCTATAGTAACTTGCATATTGAGAGAGATCTATTCTGTCTCCTATTTTGTAATCAAAAACAGGAATATTTTTTTTTTGTTTTAGGATTTATTTACATACTCAACAATTCCATCAAACCAAAATCGCCCTATCTAAAACTAGCCTACTTGTCCTAAAGCTCTATTATTCTGTGTTGTGAGATTTGAGTAATTGCATTTATTTTTTGTAGCTGTTATATTGCATTTTGCCTCATTTAAGGGGTATTGTCATCTCAGGATTTTATAGCCTATGAATCATAGTGTCGCCCTCACCCATTCTCGGCTTAATTACTGCAACGCAGTACTGACCGGTCATCCCCTCTTTAAGCTCTCCTCTCTCCAATCCATCCTGAATGCAGCAGCCAGGCTCATCTTTTTCTCACACTGCTAAACTGATGCCTTCACCCTGTGCCAGTCACTACAATATTGACAAAATACAAGATTTCTTCGAAAAATTATATGAAGTTTAAAACAAAGCTTTGATTGTAGCATCCTTAAAAACATGTAAAAAGCATTACATTTTTTTTCTGTCTGCTTCTATGAGAATGTATGTATGTACCGTGTTTCCCCCAAAATAAGACCCTGCCTCATATAAATTTTTGCCCCAAAAGAGGCACAGGGTATTATTTTCGGGGGGTGTCGTATACGCACATAACAGGTGCCATCCGGGTCCCTCTTGCTGCTCTCTGGCATTCCTGCAGGCTTCTGTGCAGTTGTCAGCCTCTGACAGACCATCTTTTGCTGGTAACAGGGTTAAAACCCCGACTCCAGCGACAGATTGCTCTGATTGGCTCGATGCACAAATCACAGCCATTTAATCAGCACTGACTGATTGGCTGAGTGTGGCACTCGAGAGCCAATCAGAGCAATCTCTTGCTAGAGGCGTTGTTTTCAACCCTAGTACCAACAAGAGATGGTCTGTCACAGACTGACAACTGCACGGAAGGCTGCAGGAACACTGGAGAGCAACAGGAGGGACCCAGACGACACCCTGGTGAGTATTGCTGTTTGTTTTTTTGAAGTAGTGTAGCTAGGGTTTATTTCTGGGGCAGGGCTTATATTTCGAGCCCTACCCACCCTCCGCCGAAAATCAGGGTAGGGCTTATTTTCAGGATAGGTCTTACTTTCAGGGAAACACTGTATATTTGTATAGTATCCTATGTGTATGCTTCCTTATAGTTTGTAAGCTCTTGTAGGAAGGCCATCACCCCTATTGTTCAAGACTTTACAGTCTGTTATGATCTATTCTGTGTATGTCTCCCCAAATCTGTAAAGTGCTGCAGAATATGTTGGTGCTATATAAATAAAGATTAGTATTATTTTCACAAGATATGCCATAAAAGTCTGATAGATGCGGGTCCTACCTTTCACATCTGCAACTGTTTCCAAAATGCACTTCTCTTAACCCCATTCAGTCCGCATGCAGTAGCTGTAGATGGTTGGAGGCTACAGGAACAGCCAAGCGGACTATCTTAAGGCCCTTTTGAGTGATAATCGTTGTGTGTAAATGTGTGCCCATCATGCACTTACCGTGCACTTTTCGTCCATCGCTGAGTTCACAGCTCAGCTTAAAATCTGTTGTCCCCGATAAGAGGGACCGCACACTGAGTTCTCCACGGGCAGCGCTGATAACATTCTTTCAACAGCTGTCCTGCTGGACAACAATAGCAATGTATTTAGAGAACAGACCCCCTGCTGTTCTCTAAATACATACAATGAAGCTAGTTAGCTACTAATAGGCTGATTAGCCCATTAGTAACTAATGCAAAATGATTCCTCAAAACTGTCAGTTGCTGACGAATTTTGAGCGATCATCTGTGTGTAAATGGCTCTTAATGCCGCTTTTGTAATGCCTATAGAAGTGAATGGGAGTTATGGAAACAGCCCATTTGACTGTTTCAGTATTCACGGCCACCCTGCCTACGACATACGGAGGAGTCATCAGAAGCCATCATTTTATCTCATGGCTCCATACAACTCGGAAGTAATATGTTGCGTCTAAGGGTACAGAAGGGGTGTAGATCTTCCGCAGTGGAAATCTGCATCTAAACCACATAAAAATCACCATTGGCGCAGATTTTGATGCAGTTTTTGTTACAGATCTGGATCAGATTTCACAATTTCAGATGAAAGGGCAAAGTCTGCTGCAGATCTGCGTTAAAATCCACAGTACTGGTACGAATTTTGACGCAGCTTTGGTGTGGATTTTCCACTGCTTAAAAACTGCACTTCCACTAGGTGTTAACTTACCTTTAAAGGGTGGCTGTACATGGTGCAACTTTTTGGCACATAATCGCTTGACAGTCATCACGTAGAATTCATAGCTGTTCAGTAAATGGAGGTGGAGCGCGCCGGGGATCTCTTCCGGCCATTCTCCTCCATTCATTGTGAACAGGCAGTTGTTCAAAAATGAACGACTGCCTGTTTACACTGAGCGAGAACTCTCTCCCTAGTCGCCTCATTTCTGTGGGCCGACACAAAGCGACTAGCTGTTACTAATCAATTTCTTGCTTTGTGGCCTATAGCAACCAATTAGAGCGCAGCTTTTATTTCTTAATCTGCTGTGGTAAAATGAAAGCTGAGCTCTGATTGGCTGCTATGGGCAACAAAGTGTTACTGCTAGACGTGTTTGTAAAACCTTCCCCAATGGCTGCTGCTTATTAAGTTGAACCTTGTCTTCAGTTTTTAGATGCCTCGGCGCTACTTTATATTTCCGGCTATTATTTTGCAGAAATCAAATATCCGTATCTGCCTATGCCGCTATCTGGCCGGCCTCGTCCTGGCAGACATAATAGAACAATACACGATGTGCTTCAGTTTAGGACAGACAGGACTGTAGGGAAATGATCAGCCGGCGAGATATTGTAAGGTTGAAAGACATCTCACCTTATGTACTGGAGATTGTTTCATTCATGTCTGCCAGACACCGGGGAATATGTAAATGAGCATTAAACACCTCATTAACATGAGTTCAGAAGATCGGTGTCACCTGCATGCGTTATGTAAATGAGTCTCATTACCTATGCTACATATAATGCAGAAAGACATATTGCATAATGGAAACAAAGCGACGTTGGGTCAGGGTAGTATAAATCTACGCGCAGTATGGCCAGGCGGTCGGCGCGCTAATACTCCGATTAAACGTTGAAGCTCGGTGAGTAACATCCTGCATCTTAGGCATTATACTTGGTTAATGTAATGTTAGGGGGTCCAGGCTTTTGGTGGCTCTGGGCCCCGTTGGGAGAAGTAGAATTGTCTCATCCTCACCTCCATACTGGATAGGAGCGGTTAGGATTTGGGAGGTCAAGAAGGACAATCGTCACCGCAGGCCACCCGCCAGGCCTGGAGGGACTGAGTCAAACAGTCACTGAGTTGCCATTGCCGCACGTTGCCTCGTGATCCGTGTGAGCCTGTCAGTGAGTGGAAGCTCAGAGCCTGCCGTTGCCAGGTACAGCCTGCAGCCTCGCCTCCTCCAGATTCAGCCTTCCCTTTGTGTTGGGCCGCATTGCTTGCCATCCTGAGCCGCGGGTTGGACAACACTGATGAAAAGCGGTAGGTCAATGGGAACGTTTTAATGGCAAACATATGAAAACCAGTTGATGAATTGAAATGTTGTATTCACATATAGTATTGTTTACCTCTGCAGTTTTTGTGGCGGTTTTAGGTCAGGTTCACATATTTTGGTTTCACATCCATTTTTCTACAGCATTTAGTGAATTTAAGATAGCCACAACGTGGCCAGAATATGGGGTCCGCACAATGGTTCTTATTACATCTCTCTCCATTAAAGTGAATAGTAGAGAGCTGCCAAACCCAACCGGGCTACTCCACTACGGACGGAGAGTTCCGACTGTCCTTAGCAGCTTCTCATCAGTTGATCGGTAGGGGTCACCGATCCGCTGTTGGTAACCTATCCCGAGGACAGGTCCCCAGTAGTTTTTCTCCAAGTCTCCGGGAAAAACCGTTTAAAGGGAATGTGTCATCAGAAAATGAGCTATTCTATAAATGAAACTTTTATGATTTTCGATTTTGTGATCTATATTTAAAAAAACTCTTAAATTCTGCATTTTTCACACTAACCGCTAAGCCTAATAATATTCTGACACTTCCTGCTCTGTAGAGGAAGCTTCTCTGCAGTTGTCCCTTTATTATCACAGGTGGGATTAGAATGAAAGGTAACACCTATATATATATAGATAACATAGAATCCACCACTCACAACAGAGAATGGTCACAGCTCACCTCCTCCACCTCCCTGCAATGTGACCATTGTACATGTCACAAAGCATGCCTATAATAGTCTCTCATAGAAGTCGATGATTCTCCTCCTATCCATTGTGTCTATAGCCCCTGAGTTCTGCTGTAAAGCATCTCTTAATGCTCTTAATTCTGCTCAGAGAAGATGGCCGCCTCCATTCGCATGTACAAACTATAGAATAAAAATAGGATAAAAATACAATATAAAAATGGAAAATGTTTCACTATCTAGTTTTAAAGTGACTCTGTTTTCGGGACAAAATCCTGTGCCGGGACGAAGGGTGGAGGAGTATCTTACCTATACTTGAGCGTTTCTTCCTGCTTTCGATGCTTTGTTTTTGAATGGCCAAGATGGCCGCCGCCATTTTCTAACTAGCTAAACATTGTAAATTGCTCTGTGATTGGCCAGCGCTGATCAAGTGAGCAGCACTGGCCAATCACAGAACAGCTATAGTGCATAGCCATCTTGTCTGCCTGAAAACCTTGACCAGAACCAGCGGAACAAAGGGTTATGGTGAGAAGTTAAAATACCAGTAGCATAGTCTTCCACCCTCTGGTCCCGGGACAGAATTTTGTCCTGAAACTGGAGGGTCACTTTAATAAGTAATAAAGAAAAAATATATAAGTAAAATGTTCCCTTTAAGACGTAGTTTCATGTCTTGGAATATGGCAACCTTATACTAAAATATTGTAAATGACAAAATGTTACTGATAAAAGGAGTTGTGCAATATTAGAAACACAGCTGCTCACTAGCGCCACTCTTCTTCATGGGTTGTGTCTAGTATTGCAGTTCATTCTCCTTCACTGGAATGGGACAAATTTTCAGTTCTAGATACGACTCGTGGACAAAAGTGATGCTCAGCAGTCTTTTCCTAATCTCACATGGCTGCAAAACCTTCCATTTTTGAAAGAAAAGTAGAAAACAGTTGATATTTGATAAATATTCCATTTTCTCCTATTTTTGTAGTTCTTCTCATACACACATCTCCGCTCTTGGGCAGTGAGAACCTACATAGGGATGGCTGAGTAACACGTATTCTTCACACTCATTGAAGCTGTCATAAGAGTAGTCAAACATTACACAACTGCCGTGAATTAGCGTTTTAGCGGTTTTCACATGAGGACATTACACCCCCGGACTCTGCACAAGTATTTAGATGCCTTCATAACATATACAACAAAAATCAATTAGTTGCTCGAGTAATTAATTTGACTACAGACCCAGCATTGGGCGTTGATACAAATCAAGAGGGTTCTACTGATTTTATGCTTCGGATGGCAACGCAGGCTGGTACTTGGTAAGCAGGCAGGACAGGTAGGTCTCTCTCGGTTCCATCTGCTGTCCCTCATTGGGACAGATTAACTAATCTTGTCCAAAATTTAGACCAGGTAGTCTAAAAATGCGCCAAATTTATTATAGTGGCTCATACTGGTACATCTTTAGACGCTGTTGTCTAACTTTACATCGCTTATCAGTTGACTTATTTTACACCAGTGTTTTGGCGCAATTTTGGAGCATTTTGATGCCTTTTTAACCACTTTTAACTTCTTTGTGCCCTCTGAAGTACATGTATATCAGATGTATGCTGCGTTTGCCTGAAGCGGGTGTGGGAGCCGATTTCGCTCCATGCGTGGCAGGTGACGTGACAGCTCACATTCAGCCATGATCGGAAATAACTTGGATCCCGGCAGTTAACCCTTTAGATGCTGCAATGAGTTCTGACCACAGCCTTTAAAGGGCTTGACAGAGGGAGCAGTCCCCTTTGTTTCCTGAACGCTCCTCCCACGATAGGAGATTTCAGGGTGCAATGCAGCTGTCATGGCAGCAGCAGCATTGAGCCTTGTGAAGGCTCCCAGACCTGCCATGGATTATTCCCTATTATGAAGTATTGCAGTATATTGCAATCTAATGATCACAAGTTCAAGTCCCCACTAGGGAGTGAAAAAAAAACCGTAAAAATGAGTTAAATAAAGATTTTCTATTTATTTGAAAAACATAATTTTCAAGTTTGAAAAACCTTGTTCCCATTTTTAATGTGAAAAAAAAATCTAAACAAAAACTGTGTCCCCGAAAAAGTCTGATCTATTAACATAATGCATTATTTATCCCTCACAATGAATGCCATAAAAAAAACCACAACGTCAGAATTTCGCTTTGTGTGGTCACCCATGGTTCCAATCAGGGATTATTGCAAGGAAGATTAAGGACTTAAATTTAGTGAGAAACATCAACTTGGTGTCATCTAACCTTTGTCTCTATTCCCTGTCACTATCTAGTCAGAGTCGCTCCAGGTTCCTGAGGTGGGTTTGCCTTCATCAGGGCGAGTGCTCCACTTTTAAATAGTGTATCCTTCTGTCAGAGGGTTTAGGGTCAGATTTCCGTTTTCTATTTTCTTTCTACATTGTGTGTTATCTGTGTTAATAGCGTACATTATTTTCGTTTTAAGACGCAAACAATATGTCCAGCTCGTGGCCTCTCAGATTCACATGTTTTTTACAGAACTGGTTCATTTTATGAACATGATAAAATAGTAAACACTTTATAAAAAATTTACTTTCTTTCTGTATATTTCCATTTTCAGAGATTTTTAAATGGATGTTAATGTAAAGACTCACAAGAGGATGAGGACCCTTGATGCGGGCTTGTGTATTTTGGCCAAAATATTAACCAATACCTTGTATTTATCAGTACGTATCAGTAACATACAGTGCAGCTTTGAACGCTGGGGGAGCCCAGGGTGCCGGTGTAGTTCAGCTGTAGGGTGTAGAGCAGCCTGCTGGATTTAAATATGGCGTCACTAATAGCTTGTAAGCCTGCATGGGGCACGGCATGTATTGTGTGGTCTGACACCCTTGGTATGCTATATCTGTGTGCAAGTCTGAAGCTGCCCTAAAAGGTGTGTGAGTGGTTGTTCATCAGTACCTGGGCAGCTGCTCCTCCATATAGCAGTTTGGCCGTCTGCATGTTGATGGATTTGGATCCTATTACCTGCCCCCTTGTTTTAGTACATTGGTAAGTATTTGGCCACTTTCAGTGATTCTTTCCTTTTACAGAACTGGTTTATTTTATGTACATGATAAAGTAGTAAACACTTGAGAAAAATCTATTTGGCTCCTATTTTGTAAGACAGGTGTTAATTTGATGGACAGACACATGAAAAACTAGCTGTGAAGTCCTCAGGTCAGATTTAATTGCGATGGGCGCTGCAGTTTTGACAACCGGAGTCTAAACTGAATAGCCCTTTGACTTCAAAAGCTATTAAGATTCACTGTAATCAAACAAGACCTGACACAACATCACAGCGCCATTAAGTGCCTATGATGCAATCCACTTCTCTGCCCTGCATTTGTACGAATGTCAGAAGAAAGGCCTTTTTTCTGATTAACTATTAATGATAATGCAGCTCTTCACTGTGCAGAAAGAGAAACACACAAGATATTTCAAGGCAATACATCAATATTTCACAAGGGTTTTTTTTTAGGATCTCCCACCTATATCCTATATACAGCTCGCTGCAAACACAGCAAAAGCGATATTCTCCTATTCCTTTATCATATTCTGATACAAAAACAAATGCAAAGGACCTTATATGTGTGAGGGCTCATTTACATGGGCATATGTTCACCGCGTAATACGCATGCATATATCCCGTGCCTAACACGCAGTGAATGGAGTCAATAAAAGTCAATGGACTTTCATTGATCCATGCACACCTGTGTGTGGACACTGCATATCAATACGCAAGAGAAATAAATCAAAGCATGCTCTATTTCTCTACGTGTCATATGCAGCGCTTGTATTGGCTGCGTATGATATGCTGTCCATATGCAATACATTGCGTATAGGCAACATCCCCGTTCTGAACAGAGTGGGGAATATAAATGTAAAAATCACACTGCGCATGTCCATGAGCACGTCATTTGTAGGCATGTGCAGTGCCATACGCAGCCTATACGTGCTCTCTGGTGACATATCCTGAAAATAAGCCCCATCCTGATTTTTCAGGACTTTTGGGGAGGCTTGAATTTATAAGCCCTACCCCGCTAAGGTGTGGAGTTTGAACAATTGGCGAAGTGGAATAAATTTCCCTCATTCAGGTGCAACTACCTGTGTTTCCCCGAAAATAAGACCATGTCTTATATTAATTTTTGCCCCAAAAGCGGTACTAGGTCTTATTTTCAGGGGAGGTCTTGTTATACTTACCTGGCAGGCTCGGTCTAGGTCCCTCCCGCTGCTCTCTACAGCTCCAACGCGCTTTCCACAGTCCTCGGCCGCTCATACAACATCGCTTCCTGGTTATGGGATTCATAAATCCCGCCTCTACAAAGCGATGGCTGTCATTGGTTCATCGAGTGCTGCATTGATTGGCTGAGCTGCACTTGAAAAACCAATTTATTGTCTCAGCCGCGACTGTCCCACTGTTCTTGGCCACCAATGCAAGATCACTTCCTAGTTACAAGATTCATAAATCCCGCCTCCACAACGCGATGGTGGTGATTGGTTCATCGAGCACTGCATTGATTGGCTGAGCAGCGTCTAAAGAACCAATCACAGCCATCTCTTTGTGGAGGCGGGATCTATGAACCCAGTAACCAGGAGGTGATCTTGTATGGGCAGACGAGAACTGCGGAAATTGTGCAGGAGCTCTGCAGAGCAGAGGACATTCCTGAAAATAAGACCTAGTGTCTAGAGATGAGCGAATGTACTCGGATAGGCACTACTCGTCCGAGTAATGTGCCTTATCCGAGTACCGCTGTGTTCGTGCTCAAAGATTCGGGACGCGCTGCGGAGCGGGGAGCTGCAGGGGAGAGCGGGGAGGAACGGAGGGGAGATCTTTCTCTCCTTCTCTCCCGGCCGCTCTGCCCCGCTCCCCGCTCCGACTCACCTGTCAGCAGCGGAGCGCCCCGAATCTTTGAGCACGAACACAGCGGTACTCGGATAAGGCACATTACTCGGACGAGTAGTGCCTATTCGAGTACGTTCGCTCATCTCTACTAGTGTCTCTTTTGGGGCAGAAATTTATATAATACAGTGTCTTATTTTCAGGGAAGCACAGTATATCTGAGTATGTCATCAATGGAAACTTCAGTCTGGCAGAGCCTATCGGGTGGTACTCGAGCTAAGGTCATGTAAAAAATTGGAATGGACTTTAAAGGGCATGGCTAACCTATAGCAGGAGGGAAAATGCAAAAGAGAGATTGAGAAAGAACAAAAGATGGTTTGGTTGTGTTTTACACTTAGGTTGTCAATAATGGTTTAGAATTAGAGATGAGCGAACGTACTCGGTAAGGCCGATTTCGCAATCGAGCACCGCGATTTTCGAGTACTTCACTACTCGGGTGAAAAGATTCGGGGGTCGTCGGGGGGCGGGGCGTGGCGTGGTGGAGCGGGGGGTAGCAGCGCGGAACAGGTGGGAGCTCTCTCCCTCTGCCCCCCACTGCCGTCTGCAACCCCCCGCTCACCCACAGCGCCCCCGAGTACTTTTCACCCGAGTAGTGAAGTACTCGAAAATCGCGGTGCTCGATTGCGAAATCGACCTTACCGAGTACGTTCGCTCATCTCTATTTAGAATACTTAGTATACCAAAGCATTATTGGTAATCCATCATGTGCTTTATAACTTTTTAGCACGTGAAACTATAGCTCCCAGTATGACTTGAACAGATATGCTGAGAGCTGTAGTTTTGCAAACTAGAATGCTGCAGACCTTGCTTGTGAACGAAATACTGATGTGACGCAGTCAGAGCTAGAACACACAATGACACTGAATGACTATGAACTTGTTCCTTTTCTTCTCCATCTGGTCCAGACCTTCATGGCTTCTTCCAGCTGAATCTTGCCTCTGCGGAGTTTGTGGCCCAGACATCTTCGACTCCCATGAAAATAATATCTCCATATACTGTGTCATCTGAAAATAACACTTCTCATTGTGCAATAAATAACAATCAATGCTATGCCCTCTGAGATAAAGTATGATACGTACTGTGCCCCCTGAAATAAATAGTAACATGCAGTACCCTTGAAATAAATTATAACACACACTGTGCCCCCATAAATAAATAATACAGTGTACCCCATAAATAACTTGTAATACACAATGCTCCCGGAAATAAATACACACTGTGCCCCCTGAAATAAATTCTAATACATAATGTGCCCCTAGAAATAAGCAATAAAACACTCTGCACCCCTGATATAAATTCTAACATGCCCTGTGCCCTTGTAATAAATTATAATTTACACTCTTCCCCCTGAAGTTAATTATATTCTTGTCATCTCTGCCTGGGTCCAGACTGCCATGAAGACTTCTTCCAGCTTCTTCCTACACAGTCTCCACGACCTGCTGCTACTACCTGTAATATTCTAAGTGCTTCCTACACAGTAACAGTGCCCCAAATAGTAATGTCACCTTTGGGGCCCCACAGTAGTTGGCTTCCTCCTTTGTGGCCGTTATAGTAATTAGCTGCCCCCCACAGTAATTAGTGATAGGCTCCTGTTAAGTATAGCTTATCCTTAACACGGCTACTTGGGAGCATATAGCATGGACACATATCACATGACTGCTATGTTTCTCCCTAGGTAGGTTGGCACTAGAGATCAGCGAGCACCCAAATGCTCGGGTCCGCGTTATTCGAGTCGAGCTTTTCGTAAAATTCGAGAGCTCTACTCGAGTAACGAACCCCATTGACTACAATGGGAGACTGGAGCATTTTTGTATGTGGGACGCCGGGTCCCGAGCTTTGTTTTTTTTTTTTTTCTTGGTTCGTGTTCTCCTTCCTGCCAGACAAAAAATTTGCCAATGACGCGCGCTGCGTCGCGGCGTGCAGGGGCCAAATCAGGCACATGCACCATCGAGTACGCCAATACTCGAACGAGCATGTTCGCTCAACTCTAGTTGGCACCATCGCTCTTTCCCATGGGTTATGTGACCCAGTAGAACACCTTCTTCCCTTTCCACAGACATACTAATGTTTGCAATTAAGAAAAAGAAGATAACCTCACACCACTTTTTTTTTTTTAAAGAAATGAGGTCAATGAAGAGATAAAGCTGCCACTATCAGAATAGTTTTCATCTGCATACAAATATGCATACAATTGAAGCATAACATAGGGAAGAGAAATTGCTATGGACATGAATAGAAAGTAACCTAAAAAGTAAGGCTGTGTTCACACTGGTAATTAACCCTTTCCACTCCAATAACTGACCTTTTTCCGACATCATGAAATTCCTCTACAGCTCCGATATCGGAACAGGCCCGCCACTGCAGTGCAGGAGTGCATCTGCACCCGCTCGTCAGACACACCTTCATCCACAACTTTTGTGACAAAGTCAAAGAAATCAGTGAGATGAGTTTGACATGAACTTCCCTCAGTAAGGCTATGTTGTTTATGGTCTAACAAGCTGTTACTTTTTATGTGATCAAATATCTTGCTTTTAAGGAGGGCAACTACATGTATTTATGGGGTCTGTAGTGACAGCTGTTGGCCAAATGAGTGTTTGGCTAACAGTTACCGTATCTCAAATGTATAGCTAGATATCAGCACCAGCTTGAAGAAGAAAATGCTTCGGTCTTAGAATAAAATCCAACAACTTTATTAATGTTCCAATGAAAACAATATAGACAAACAGCCCCCTCCCCCCCCCAGTTCAAACACTGCTTTCCTACACGTTTCAAACTAAAGTTCTTAATCATGGCATGAAACGTGTAGGAAAGTAGCGTGTGGACTGGAAGGCTGATTGCCTATGATATTGCTTTTACTGGAACATTGGATTTTATTCTAAGACCGGAGCATTTCTATCTTCAAGTTATTCGTCTCGCTAGAGCTAGCATTTCTCTGAAGTGGTGTAAAGGTGAGAAAATAGGTTTCTTTGGTATTTTTTGGCATCAGCATCGTGTCTCTTCTCAAGCCATTTATGGGGACTTAAAAATAGATGTAAAAGAAGAAGCGACTGATATTTTTTGTTCAGTCTTTGAACTTTACTTAATTTGATTCTGGAGTTGTCTCTCTTTTCTTTTGATATTTTCCTTTTATGGGTTTGAAGTTTCATAACTTTACTTACCTCATATTACTTATTCCTATTGGTTCCTTTTGGCCACACATTTTAATGACTTGTTGCTCATTTTCCCAGGATTAGCCACAGTCTCATCTAAATGATAACAGAAATGGCACCATATTGAAGTTTTGTGTACAAGTTACTTTTAAAATTGGAAATCCTTGTTGTTTCCTCCTATGACAAACCATTACATTGATGTATGAATATGGAATTAAGGAAGGTATTTTCAAAAACGCAATGTTAGAGATTTTTTCAGTATAAATGGCCCTTCATGTGCAGACAGCCTCTGCCTCAGCTTTTCTTGGCGTCCCACAGAGCTCATTTCTTCAAAATCATTTCTACAAGCTGAAAGTCCTATCAGTGCTATAGCATATTGCATAGAATGGGCAGGAATTCGCCTTCATCTCTGCAACCTGCCAAACCACTGTGGGCACATCACCCAGGCTGCTGTATTCTATCTATTGGGAGAAGCGAGAGAAGAACACATTACCAGATATCTCTTACTTAACATGCAATAATGTGTATTGGAGGATCCTAAAGGCAACCTGTCACCAACAGTAACACCGTAAGGCCAAAAAAAGACATATGTCCATCCAGTTCAGCCTATTTTCCCCACAATGTTGATCCAGAGGAAGGAAAAAAAACTAATGAGGTAGAAGCCAATTTTCCCAATTCCAGGGAAAAAAAGTTCCTTCCTGACTCCAATCTGGCAATCAGAATAATCCCTGGATCACCGAACCTTCTGAAGTTATTAATGATTATAAGATATAATATTGTATCGCTCAAGAAAGACATCCACGCCTCTCTTAAACTCTTTTATCGAATTTGCCATCACCATGTCCTCAGGCAGAGAGTTCCACAGTCTCACTGCTCTTACAGTAAAGAACCCCCTTTCTATGTCGGTGTAGAAACTTTTCTCTAGACGTAGAAGATGCCCCCTTGTTACAGTCACAGTCCTGGGTGTAAACAGATGATGGGAGAGATCTCTGTATTGTACCCTGATATATTTATACATAGTTATTAGGTCGCCCATCAGCCATCTTTTTTCTAAACTAAGTAATCACAATTTTGATAACCTCTCTGGGTATTGTAGTCCATCCATTTAGTTTATTACTTCAGTTGCTCGCCATTGTACCCTCTCAAGCTCTGATATGTCCTTTTTGAGTACCGGTGCCCAAAACTGAACACAATATTCCATGTGTGGTCTGACCAGTGACTTGTAAAGAGGAAGGACAATGTTCTCGTCATGTGCCCCTTTGCCTATTTGCCTTGGCAGCAGCTGCCTGACACTGGTTGCTCCAGTTAAAGGGGTTGTCCGGCCATAAACATTAGGTCTCATTACTTCTGTTTGCCCATTTCCATGCACTTTGTAATATACATTGTGCATGGAAAATGAAGCAAACAGAAGTTTTGGACTTACCTGAAGGGATGCCCCCCCCTGTGTTGCTCCTCCGTCGTCCCTGGTTACCACAAGAATCTTCTCTTCTTCTTGTAGGGCCGCAGCAGCTCTTGTTGGCGCGGGAACGAGCCCCTTCTCATCCGTGCATGCGCAGTTCTTCTCTCTGCAGCCGGGACCGATATACGATCTTCTTGTGTGGAGGGAGGATGGAAGAGCCTCAGAGGAGGAACTGAGCTCCCGCCCCCTCTCTGCCTCCTTTCCGCCCCTCTGCACTATTTTCAATGAGGAGAGGCGGGACGGGGGCGGGGCTAAGGTCCGAGAATTAGCCCCGCTCCCGTCTCGGCTCTCCCCATTGCAAATAGTGCAGAGGGGCGGAGAGGAGGCCGAGAGGGGGCGGGAGCTCAGTTCCTGCTCTGAGGCTCTTCCATCCTCCCCCCCCCTGCACACAAGAAGATCGTATATCGGTCCCGGCTGCAGAGAGAAGAACTGCGCATGCGCGGATGAGAAGGGGCTCGTTCCCACGCCGACAAGATCTGCTGCGGCCCGACAAGAAGAAGAGAAGATTCTTGTGGTAACCAGGGACGACGGAGGAGCAACACAGGGGGGGGCATCCCTTCAGGTAAGTCCAAAACTTCTGTTTGCTTCATTTTCCATGCACAATGTATATTACAAAGTGCATGGAAATGGGCAAACAGAAGTAATGAGACCTAATGTTTGTGGCCGGACAACCCCTTTAAGCTTACAGTTGACTAAAGTTCCCAAGTCCTTTTTTATGTCAGCGTTCCCCAGTGGGTTCCCATTTAGCATGTAATGGTTACATGTAATTCCTCTGCTCGTGTGCATAACTTTATGTTTATCAGTGTTAAATCTCATTTGTCTAAACTAAGTTATAGTGCTAATAATGTAGGTTTTGTGGAGTCCGGGGATCTGTGTCTCATACTCACCCGGTTCCCCGATCCTGTGGTGTCCCCTGGTAAAGTCAGTGCACAGCCAGCATACCTTTTTTGAGAAGGCTGTGTGCGGGGATTCCCATTCATGGGAGTACGTGTGCATTGCCTTCTGAAAAGTGTCATGCTGGCTGTGTTCGCTGTCATAAACGGGGGAAACCACAAGATTGGGGAATCGGGTCATTATGAGATACAAGTCCCCGGACTCCTCTTCACCTTAACTACAAGCACCATAACTTAGTTTATTGTGCTTATAGTTAATGACAGGATTCCTTTAAAGGGTTTATCCAGCGAAAATCAGGATGGGTGATAAATGATCAGCGGGGTCTGATCATTGGAATCCGCACAATCATGAGAACAATGCACCACAAGCTCTCTACATAGACAGTGAATAACATGGTGGTCACGCTCCATTTACTTTGCAGATCCAGAGTGCTCCCTGGCAGTCCCAGTGGTTGTACCCCTAGTTATCAATCATTTGTCACATCTCTGGATGGGCGCTAAAGGATTTCCCTGGAAAAACCCTAAAATATTCCAACCAGTGTGATCTACCAATATAGAGAGATACCGCACCGGATGGGACCCCCAGATGGACGCAATGCACCGAGCACCCCCTCTGGTGCTTCATAGGCTCAAATAAAACACAGAGCCGGACTTCTCACCTAGCTGGATCGAAAAACTCTGTAACGATTTTTGATCTGGCACAGCCACACTGGTGGGTAGTTACACTAGATCACCATAGATATGTGGATGAACACTTACCTGACTTTCTTGGCAGTGTGGGAACAGATCTGCTGAGATCTCTTAGTGATCTAACCAGCAGATTGACATAATGTTTCCATATGGACTTTTTCCAACAACAAAATCCACAGCAAATCCACACGAGAATCTGCATCAAAATGCTCCATCTAGTGCAGAATTTAGTGCGGATCCACAGCAGATTTCACCGCTTCAACTCATTTCATTAATTTAATTAATTTGAAGTGGCAAACGTGTACAGTGGCACAATAACTGTGTGTCCTGGCCAGCATTTCAGCACTAGAGCTGTCCACGGAAATCTTCTGGGGTTTAACTGCATAGTCAGTGCAGCAAGCCGCGGAAATTTTCCGGGCGTGCCACTAAAGGGGTTAAACGGGTGAAATCTGCAGCAGATCCGCATCTAAATCTTCACCAAACGGTGCATATTTGTTGTAGATTTTTCATTTGTGGAAAATCTGCCACGTGGGTATCATAAGGGCGTCTTCACACACTGGATATCTGTGGAAAACCCGCAGCAAATACGCCTTAAATCCAGTGTCCCAATCCACATCTAAATGGTGCAAATTTGGCCACATTCTTAATTGCGGATTAGCTGCGGATTTAACCCTTTTATTTTAAGGGTTAAATCCGCAGCATAATTTGACATGCCTCTGGATTTAGAATCTACAGTGTTTTCAAAAAACGCTGCAGACTCGTTGCGCAAAAATTTCCACACTATGTAGAGAAGATTTTAGAAATCTCTGCATGGCCTGTATTATAAACACTGCAGGAATTCCGGCAGTGGAAACTCCGCAGCGTTTCCGCCATGAGTGAAGACGGTCTAACACTTACTGGATGTCCTGGGCGTTTTTTCCGATATGTCAGGCAAACACAATAAAAAAACGTAAGAAATGTAGTTCACTTGATTAAATGTAGCCACTACATTGCCGGGACATATTAGGCATCAAGAATGCTTCTACCCACCAAGAGCAAGCAGAGATCCTAAAAACGAGGAGGACTTGAAGCATATCAGAAGGAACGTGCTTAATCTGCGTAGAAGCAGAAGTGGGAGTACGGTTGGCAAAGTATATAAGTGGAAGCCGCCGTATTACGGGTGGAATATGCTCGGAATCCGAGTGTTTCATATACAATTTATTTAGTGGCAGGAGAGATCAGTGGTAAATGTAGGTTCTTACAGGGTAATTTAGTTACTTTGCGTCTCGCGGTCTTCTGGGGAGTTGAATTGCATTCATGTCTAGTCTGTATGTCACATTATATTTATTCAATAACAAGAGAGTGAAATTACCGCTGCGATGTGACTCTGACGTAAGACCGCACTCAGAAGACGAGAACGTGTCGATGAATCAGGCTGTCGGCAGCGGCGCGGATCGCAAGACGTGTAGATCAGAGACTGGCCGCAATACAGCACCGCTACGTACAGGGCTGTCATAGAGCCGCCATAGAGGCATATCTCGCTTCTGTTGTACCTCAACGGGGCTTTCTATTTATACGGAGGTGTATTGAGGTTCCTTATAGAGATGAGCGAGCGTACTCGGTTCGGGTGTTTTTGCACTCGAGCACCGCTTTTTCCGAGTAACTGACTACTCGGACGAAAAGATTCGGGGGGCGCCGGGGGTGAGCGGGGGGTTGCAGAGGGGAGTGGGGGGGGAGAGAGAGAGAGAGCTCCCCCCTGTTCCCCACTGCTACCCCCCGCTCCACCACGCTGCCTCCCGCCCCCGGCGCCCCCCGAATCTTTTCGTCCGAGTAGTCAGTTACTCGGAAAAAGCGGTGCTCGAGTGCAAAAACACCCGAACCGAGTACGCTCGCTCATCTCTAGTTACTTATGATGCCATATGAAATCATAAGAAACAAATCGTGGCACGGTTAGTTGGACGTAGTTGGGCGCCTTGCATTGCTGTACCAGCTCCGTGCCAGTCTGCATGAGCCCCAAGGTGGTCATGTGAAAAAATTGCGTTTTCTAGGAACCAGTGACCTGAGATGGGATCCGAATTTGAAGTTGACCTACAAGTAAGGATGGGCTCACACAACAGGATTTGTTTTGTGGGTTCCGCAATTGGCGTCTGCGCTGACTTTCTGCGGTAAAACGCAGGCATTGAAAGGGTATATTTTTGAATTTTCCTTCACACCTGTGAATACGATTTGCATATTCTGCGAGCAGAAGACAAATTGTAGCGTGCTCTATTTTATCGTAGAATCAGCACGGACAGCCTTCGTTGATATTAGTGGAGGCATCCAACCCGCAGCCCATACATTGCGGCATGGGAAATACAAACATAAAAAAAAAACCGGTACTGCGCATGACCGCCTGTGAGCCTCCGCGGTCATCCGCATTACAGTTAAGAGAAGTACGCAGGGTCATGGACCGGGTCACATTCGGAATCCGCCGCGGACCTCCTGCATACAGGCTCACACGTACGTAAATGTAAAATGCTGCGTGGGTCACTCAGCCGTCAGTGACCCAGCCTATCACTGCGTGAAGCAGCAAACTTGTACTGCGCATGACAGTGTGTCTCACATACGCTATCATGCGTAATCTACCTGTTCTTTTTTTTTATATTTCCCGTTCCGCTGCGTATGGGAGGCATTGATTACGTGACCATAGAGAGCAATGGGCTCTCACACGTAGTAATACGACGCACAAAAAAACATGCCGCATTTTTTTTTACGCTCGCTTATTCTGCAATTCCTACACGCTAATGTGAGCAGAACTGCGTATGGCAATGTATTTGATTGCCTGCGAATTACTGCTTATCACATGACTATACAACGCACGCATGAAATAATCTCACGCTTGTGTGAGTCTGCCCTGAGTCTGCACATTAACACTCGATTTTGCTGCCATTTAAAGACAAAACGCGGCAGATCGCTCCAGGAGACAGCGGGGGAGTACAATACATTGCATATGGGCAGCGGGGGGGTGGGGGGGGGGGGGGCGGGACCCGCGGGACCCGCAGTGTTTTACCGATACTGGGGGGAAAAAAAAAACCAAAGCAGATATTAAAGCCAAACTGAGCACAATGTAAGCTCAGAGAATCTTATTGAAATCAAGGGGAGGTGGGGGGTTAAAATGTTTTTTAATGTTTTTTTTTATTTTTATTTTTTCGTTTTGCTGCTCCTCCGATAGAACAGCAGAACGGAAAACGAAAGCGCTGATATTAGAAATTTTCTAATTTAGTTATTAGTCTTTAATTTATAAAAAGTCTACCTGAGGGCTGCCATATTAGAGGTCCACGCTTCCTTTCCTGCATTGCCTGCACAGCTAGTGGAGCAGGGGGTGCCTACTCTATGGTAGCTGCTGCTGACACAGAAATGTCATAGATTGTTACAGTCCCCTCGCTCGGAGACCAGACAGTGACAGCAGAGATGCATACAGAGCATTAGAGGCGTCTGGAACAAAAAAAAATTATTTAAAAAAATGGCAAAAATAGCTCATTGCTAAAATCTTGCCTCACAAAAAGTGGAATAGAAAGTGATCAAAAAGTCATATGGATCACCAAATGGTGCCAATAAAAAGTACAATTCGTCCCACAAAAAAGCTAAAACAAAAAAATAGCATGAAAAAAAAAAATCAGTTCTAGGGGTCTTTGAATGTGACGCTACAAAGTATATATATATTTTTCGAAAAAGTGTGAAAGGTGGCAAGATATTTAAAAAGAAAAACATATTAATTTGCTATCGACGTAACTTTACTGACCCACAGAATTAATTTAACATATTTTTATATACTGCACTGTGAATACCGTGAAAATGAAAAATAAAAAAAATGGCCAGAATTGTAGATTTTGTTAATATTACCTCTGGAAAACACGGAATACAAAGTGATCAAAGTGTTATATGGAATCAATGAAAACTAGAGATCGTCTCGCAAAAAACAACATTTGTCAATGGTGTATGGAAATAACGAAACATAACAAAACTGTATAAACGTGGAATTGCTGGAACCGCGCAGACCGAGAGAATGATGTTATCACATTATTTATTCTGCATGCTGAGTAATATAAAAAGAAAGTAAAAAAAAGAACAGTGGTGGAATGTCTTTTTTTTCCCCTAGCCCCCTCTCTAAAAAAAATTAATAGAAGTTATAGAATACATTATATGTACCAAAAAACGATGCCATTAAAAAATACAACTTGCCTCGCAAAAAAACAATGCGATATAGAATGCGATAATGATAAAAACTGGCAAACATTGGTCATTAGGGCATAAAACGGGCCCATAAGGGTTTAAAATGGAAAACTTTGAGTCTATGTTGGGTCTGTAAATATAATGGAACCCCTTATGGAGGCTCCAAACATCGATGTAAACAAAAATTAATATGATGACTCTGCTGATGGTGCTACAGTCTAAACAGCAAAGCTGACAGTTGAGCTACAAGAAAGAGGAAGTGACAGCCTATTGTGACCACTCTGGTGGCTAATGTGGGAATGTGGGCATTATTTCAATTTATTTTAAGTGCATAGTCAACTGAAAAAATAAACAACAAACGGTTGCACCTGTATTTCCAGTGGTGTGTGTGGGTAGTGAAGAATTTATCATTTAACTTGGTCTATGCAGACGATTTGGAACTCTGTATCTGAAAACTGAGCTCCAATCAGTATATGTTGAATCATAGGATGGTAGAGTTGGAAGGGACCTCCAGGGTCATCGGATCCAACCCCCTGCTCAATGCAGGATCACTAAATCATCCCAGACAGATAATTGTCCCGCCTTTGTTTGAACACTTCCATTGAAGGAGAACTCACCACCTCCTGTGGTAACCTGTTCCACTCATTGATCACCCGCACTGTCAGAAAGTTTTTTCTAATATCTAATCTGTGTCTCCTCCCTTTCAATTTCATCCCATTGCATTTAGTCTTTCCTTGTACAAATGAGATATAAATTGAGGTACAAATCAGCTTAAAATTGTGGACATAGTTATGTTAGGGCTTGTAGGAGCTGAACAGGGAAAATATTGGTGTCATATTACTTGGGAAAATAGGTCCATGGGCTATACTCTTTTGTCTGGTATTGTCAAGAGAATCTGTGGTTGCCAATGGAATCTTCAGTGGAGATGTGGGGGCTTTTCAATTTTATTGATGACCTATCCTCGGCAAAACACACTGGTACTCAGAGAAAGCAATTATTTCTGACCCCTGCGTAGTGGCCGGTGCTGGTTATTACAGTCACAGCTGCACCTGCAATTACCAGTGCCGGCCACTACACGGGGCACGGAGCGATCTACTTCTGGTTTCTACCCTGTGTGTTTTGCCAGTGACAGCCGCACCCAAGGATAGGTCATCAATAAAATTTGACTGGAAAACCCTTTTAAAAGCAACAAATGGTATTAAAGGATGGATATTTACTTTAAGGACTTATTCAGATGGGCATGTCCGATTTAATCCATATGTTTGTCAGTTTTTTATCTGCATGTGCTACTCGTGTACAAAAAAATGGAAGGAGGCCCAATTATTTTTCTAGCATTGCTTCCTGCAGCCTGAGAAGTCGGACTTGAATAGGACATGCTCCAATGTTTTAAAACGCATGTCTGCATAGCTCCATTGACTGTGATGGGCCCGTGTGCAGTCTGTGTGGGGTCCGCTGCAAGCATAGACAGCACACAGAGGTGAAAATTGCCTGTGTGATTAACCCCTAAAGTGCGGTTTGGTGGCAACTTGTGAGAAGACAAGCCGGAGGTAACATATTCTGTACAGCAGTGTCTACGGCAGGAAGAGTTCTGACCACCACTGTCATGTACGTTATCATTCTGGACATTCTCAAACCATCTCCTCATGCCCAAACCACTTGTGGAGGGCATTGCTCTTTGAGTAACGCTCTTCATGATGATAATGTGACACCAGATGGCATCATTTTTCCTGCTCACTGAAATTCCATGGAAAAAAACAAAGTGCAATTTGTGATGTAGGTTTTATTGCAATGTTACCCAGCAATTGAAAAAACTAAATATACCGAGCCGTTTGGTATTTTTAGAAAGCCATTCAGTTAAATGTCTGCTGACGTACATTTTCCATGATTAACAGGATGGTATGGTCTAGCACATCTTTGCACATACAATTCCTCGGCTGATTTCATAAGTAGGTCATATTCTGACATTTCCATTGTGTGGAAAGTTTGGGGTCCGGGGCTGAGACGTGTTTTATGCACCGGTGCTAAGGTCTACATTGTCTATTCTGATTCCAAAACCTGTTGAATGGGTTCATATTTGGTCCAAAGACGTGATATTTGGAGACGTCAGATGAATGCACAAGATAGACCATGTGCGTCCGTGTGGGGAGTTTAAATTCCCAATGAGTATCTCGTAAGTAAGACAAAATCCATCTGACACACTTCTCAAAGTCAACGGTAGATACACCATCTATACGATGAAGTGTGAGCACCACATGTTCTGTTATGTGGCCCCTATGGTCATCGAACTCTATAAAACCTTGAAAGGAAATGTCCACAGCCTATTTCATGTCATGCTTCATTGTGTTTATGAGCTGGCCATTACAGTGCCGCCGCCCAGGAGAGAATCAGGACCAGGGTGACGTTAAACCCTTATGGCGGCGCATGCTCATTGTCATTCGTGAGCATTTCTCAGCTGGGGTATTGACTGCCTGGCGGACTGGCTTAAGGAATAGCTCAGCCAGTCAGTCAGCATTCATCTGGGTACATTTATTCCGGTTCCTCCTTTTAGAGGGCACCTTTACAGACTTTTTGTCAAGTCTGTAAAGACACACATCTGAAGGTACTCCTGTTCTGGTCTCTGGACTTCTGTCTGAAGACTTCTAGTTGGAAGGTGTTTCTGGGGTAGTTTGCAGCTCCTGTCTAGTTCCACTGTTCTGATAAGTCTGTTTAGCTCAAGTGTTATCTGGGGTGTTACTACATCTCCTGAGTTATCTATGTATTGGTGTATCATCTAGTTCGTTGAGTGTTATAGTGTTATACACTATTTCCAATTATATCCCTGTTTCCAACTAGAGAGAGTCAGGGTTATCCTAGGTTCCTGACGTGGGGTTGCCCTCACCAGGGCGAGTACTCCGCTTTTAGTTAGGGTCTCCGTCTCATTAATAAGTTAGGGTCAGATTATCCTTTACCTCACTTTTGATTTCATTATTGTAATTTTGTGTTATCGGTGTTACGATAAAGTTTGTATATCTGTTTGGACAACTTATTTATGCTCATGTAGGGCACATTGTGGTAAGTCCCGCATGGACGTAACACTGGTAGTTACTGCATGTACACGGCCAGTAGAATAAAGTAGCTATTTGAAGCACTGTTTTCTTCGTTCTTTGGATTTCCCATTTTGAATTCTGTAAAAGCAAAAAAAAAACTTACAGTAAATGTGAACAGTACAGAATTGTAAAAAATAAACAGAAAAATTGTCGGTAACCCCGGTCAGCTGGTATTGCAGATGCAAGTTACATCCAGGCATACATTTCCTCGGCATTGCCAATCTTAAAAACAACCCCTCTTTCAATGAAAACTGGAGCATTGATGAGTTTCTCATATTTGGTCCAGCTTCTCTCTACTATAGCGACCAACTGAAGGAATCCAACATCTACAAATGTAGCATTACACTGCCCCCTTGTGTGAACTGGTGGGCTAATGTTCTGGCTCATAAAAGAGGATCATGAGCGGGAAACTCCATTTTGTTTCACAGGATGGGTGATAAATGTTAGATTGCTGGAGGTCCAAATTCAGGGATCGCTCCATTCACTTCTACAGGCCTTAGGCCGCCTGCACACGGGCGGATTTGCATTGCGCAATCCGCGACAGGTGTCTGTCTCCGGATTCAGCAGCAAATACCGTCCATAGCATGCTATGGAAAAGTGATTCTTCCTGCACACTCGCAGAAACCAATTGTGGTTTCCACTTGTGAAGGAAAAATCGCAGCATGCTCTATTTTTGCGCGGATTCCATGCGGGCGACTTTCATTGAAGTCCATGGAAGCCGTCCAATTCTCAGCCTTTCCGAAATTGACAATGAGTAAAGGTCACAGAGTTTAAAAAAAAAATAATTGGTACTGCACATGTCCGACGGCGAGCCGTGTGGACCATCCACACTACAGATTCGGAGAAAAGAAAGCAGGTGGGCGCGGACGTCCCCCCATGCAGAATCCGAGATATAGCCGAGGGCATCGCTCAGTTATCTTCATAGATAGTGAACATTGGAACCTTGGTCACTCATGAGCGCCATGACTTCGTTCACATGGTATTATGCCATTTTCATGATTAGGCGGGCCGCAGCGATCTACCATTTATCACTTAGCCTTTGGATAGACCATAAATGTTTCTGGCGGGATAATCTCTTTTAACGATTCTTTGCCTCTGCTTGATACATTTTTTCTTAAACTCATGTTTTATCTTTTGTTTCATTGTCTTTTGTTTTTTAATTGTAGCACTAAATGAGTTTTCTATGAGGCATTAGCGAATAGAATAATTTCCCAGCGAAATTAGCTTATATCACGTTTCACTATGCTTCTAATTAACTTGTGATGATTGCAAATGAGCCTTTAGAATATGAAGTTACTTATCTGTATAGTGGATAAAACAATAAAAGCAATAGTGTTTGTAGACACAGTGGGGCAGATCTACTAAGCTTGTCTAATATATGGACAATGTAAATTAGCGAGGCGCTCTGGAGATGCGCAAATCCATCAGTATCGCATACTGATAGATTTAGATTGTTGCGTTCTTTATACCACTTCTTGGGAGGTATTAAAAGTGGCACATTTCGCAATAGTAAATCTGCCCCAATATGTTGGTTTGCATGATCTTCTTTCTTAGGTTACATCCTCTACAAGAGGACCCTAAAAACAAGCTTGTCCACTTTCAGGACCTATATAGAGTTTAAGGGTGCCCCTAGAAGCAGAATAGTTAATGGGTATATATTTCAGGCATTTAATCCCATTCAGTTCTGGTAACCCATCCTCTGGATAGGTCATTGGTAGCTGATTAGTGGTGGTCCACCACTCTGGACCCTCGTGATCACCTGATCTGAGCTGCAGCGGCCGGATGTGGACTGTCAGAGCTGGAAGTGCCAGAGAAGGTATAGCTCTCTTGAAATCAGTGGGAGCTATATCTTTTGTAGCATTTCTGGCTCCAACCCCAATGTGGCCATCCTGGCCCCGCTGCACTGACAGCAGACTGTATCAGCTGATCTCTGAGTTTCCCATGTGCGGACCCCGACGATCAATACTCACAACCTATTCCGAAGATGGGTCATCAGTACTGAAAGGGGCTAAATGCCCGGAATGCCCCTATAAGCTCATTCCAAAAAAGTACATTGGGATTGCACTTCGTTTGTTACCATATGGTATGGTTGGCTTACAATCTTCTAGTATGTCATGGGTCTGACCAGTAGCCTGAGCTCTGTCCATGTGTCATCTGATGATCTCATACGTCATATCTATTATGCAGGTGTCCAACTCTTTGTCATTGAATGCTTGTAATAGACAAATTGTGGTTCTGATAAATGGTAGTGTGGTCTTGCTGCAAGTTCTCCAACATATATAAGCCAGGTTCGCGCCTAGCATTGTTGTGATGCAGTTCTAAACCGCCGAGTGAAAACTGTGAAAAAATAGCATTTAAGGGTATCGTTTTACTGTAAAACTGGAAGAGATGGCGCATGCAAACATCCCCTTTATTCATATAAGGCCGTTTTCACGTGTGCGTCAGAGCCTCCACCCAGGAATTCCATCACAGATGTGGTGGAAAATACCAGAAAAAAAACGATCAGCTAGGCGGAAAGCAGGTGGACTCCATTATAGTCAGTGGGGTCCGCCCTGTGCTGTTCGGTTCCATCCAGAGATGGAACCGTTCGGCCATGGGGATTCCCCTGTCCTGCTCCCCGACGCAGATGTGAAACGAGTTTCTCAAGTGTTTTTCATAGCATCTGTGGTTATATTTTTGTTTTCTTTATAACATTTGTAAAATATTTTTTCTGGTGTTTTTGAAGTTGTCTGGCAAAACATATAGGAAAAAAAAACTGACCGCAAAATTGCCACATACCAAAACCCATTGGGGCACATTTATTACTGGCGTTGCAGTAGAATTGTGACATTGGTGAAAATCAGTTTAGATAAATGTACTGTTGATTTGCACCAAAATGAACAGATGTTACGCCTCTCATCTCACTTTTCAAAAGTGTCTAGAAAAGTAGGTGGGGTTGAAGAGGAATGAGGTTTGCAGGCAAATTTAATAATTGAGGCTTTTGAATAAATCACAAACGTTGGTGCAGTTTTACTTCAGTAGCTGGGTGGTGTATAAAATTGCTCCACATCTCTAGACATACTTATAGATTAAACATGTTTATTGATACTGTACATAAAAATTGAATACACATATATCTTAGTAAATCCCTGCAGTAAAAAAATGATGCTCTTATCTTTTTCTTTGCATTGAGTTTTCCTTCTCATGTATTTAGAAAACTTTACACATTCACGTTTCTGGCTGGGGGGTGTTCCCAGAACTGATCCGCTGGTTTCCCTTGTTAATGTGCACAAGCTCAGCTCCTCCTCCCCTTTCCTGTTTCAGAGGCTGTGTAGCATAACCACACCCACTCAATACTACACGGCTATCTCTCCATCTTCTTTCTGAGTAGCTGCTGGTCTATAGTGCAGTACAGCCCTTTGTAATAGTAGCTTTCTCTGCTCTCTTTCCTCCTGATCTCTTCCACCATTCCCCTGCACTATCATACAGCTCTGTAATAGATTGTTGGAAAGGTAGTGAATGCACATTCATGACATGGGATCAGGCAGTTCTGGTATTTTTATGTTATTGTTCCAGGCCTATTTTTACTGTCCGGTAATGCATATTCTTCGTCCACCTACGGTACAGTTATTACGCCCAGTACAAAAAGGTACTTGATATTTTCTCCAGTCACTTTATTAGCCGTGTTGTTCTGAGCTGTCAAGCAGGACTTTTTCTTTGAAATGAATGAAACGCATTATCAGACCTAAAACTTCTCTCCGAGAATGTGATGAGTTATCGACGGAGGCCTAAAGAGTTGCTGTAGTAATATTTAAGAGCCGGTGACATTGTCATCTCCTGACTTCACACTGATTCCTGTACAGTCAAGATATGTGCATTTAAGAGGCAAAGCTCCCAGTAAGTGTCCTACAAGACAAACAGCAAGACACTTCCTCCATGATTTGTACTGCATGCAGAAAAGAAAACCTGAAATTACTGTATATCTTTATGTTCTGCCTCTCCGCGGAATATACTGAGATTGTTTAACCACAGCGTGAAGGCATTAGAGGTTCTTTGGAGGTCCCATCTACTCTTCTCGCTTTTTCGACACCCAACCCTTCTCATCCTAGCTAAGAACATAAAGTACCCTGTGCTGCCGGACTAAAGACGAGTGATACTTTCTAACCAAACATTTCTTTTGTAATGGGCTTTTCAGATATTTCTTTAGAAGCAAGTAAGATTGGAAATGGAAAATGACTAAAGCAACAATGGCCGCCTCTGATGTTTGGAGCACTGTCCCCTAAAATCAAATAATTACCTGGAAATTGAAGTCCCCGAGTTCCCCTGTTGTGAGAAACCCTTTATTATTCTGTTCAGCTGTTGCTTTGTCATCTTGATGCTCATGCCGGGACAAGGGGCTCCATTAACGGAGGGGAGACAATTTATTTGTTTTTTTTGTGTCTTTTCTTTTAGCTCTATGCTGTTATTTCGTCATTTCTTTTGTAGAGCCCATCAGATGTGTTCATGCAGCTGATAAAGACACAACTGTAGCTTTTAAGGTGACTTTACACGGGACAGCTGTTGTCCGCATAGACGCTCGAAAAACTTGCTACATCGAATGGTTATCGTGTCAACGACGGTTGTTTGTGTACTTTCACACACTGCGATTGTTGCTCACTTGTTCAATTATGCGATTGATGACGCAATGTTATTGGCTCGTTGTTGTAGGACAAGGGATTGCCCGTTTACACCAGATGAATTAATCAACCAACAACTATTTTGGGGCGACTAGTGAACAAATTCTGACCGTCATCTGGTTGTTTTTATGGGTTTACGCAAAGTAACTGTCATTTTTATTTGCTCTATCAAGTGACTACTTGGACAATAGTTGTCCCATTTAAAGCCACCCTTAGACATTTCATTAACCTACACCAGGGTTTCCATCGTGGATTTTGTATGACTCCCCAGAAATGGAGTCCCAGGATGGCTACATCCACTTGTATTGCTGAGATGATGACCAATAGGCCTCCATTTTAACAAGTTTCTGTTTGTTTTTTGGCATTCTGTGCTGGAACAAAAGACGTGACATAGTATGCAAGGCTGAAAAAAAGACAAATATCCATCCAGTTTAGCCTGTTTCCACCCCCCTTGTTGATCCACAGGAACACAAAAAAACTCCAGTGAGGCAGTCGCCAATTTACCCTATTTGGTGGAAAAAATTCCTTCCAGACTCCTTAATGGCAGTCAAAATAATCCCTGGATCAACGTGATACACCACTTTATTCATTCCAGTACAGAATGCTGGAAACAAACTGAACCCTACTGAAATAGAGACCGGTCTCAGCCTCAGCAATAAAAGTGACTTGTTCCATTGAGGTACCGTAAACAGGTTGCGTCTGAATCTTTTTTTCGGGAAATCAGACATTAGATCAGAAACGCTGAATGTAGGATAAAATTAACATGTAAACACAGCCTTAGGCCTTAGTCAGACGGGCGTTTTTAGCCGCGATTTGCGCATGCGCATGCGTCCGGCGATTTTATAAAACCATTGCTTTGCAATGGTATCGGACACATGAGCGCTTTTTATGCGCTCGTCCGATAAATTATAGAACAAAAAATCGCAGATCGCACCTATCTGCGCTCTGCGATTCCTGTTCTCTTCTGTATATGCGCTCAATGGGGCCGGCGGCAGCAGCGCCGACCCCATTGAGAACATATAGAAGGGTCATTCCGTGTCAGTTCAACCAAGGCTCCCGGTCGACCATCTCAGATTTCAATGAAACTTTGCACAAATATAGACCCTGACCCTAAACTAAGATAGCCAAAATATTAGGCTTCAAAGTGCATTGCTTCACGAGCTACAGGTCTTAATCTAGGGGGTTGTCATGTGATTACAGCGTGCAACCTGAAAAAAGTGGCGATTTCAATCCATTGCCAAGCCAGTTCCAATGACTCTAGAGCAATGAAACTTCACACACTAGGAGAACTTTTGGTGCTGAATCCAGCTAAGCTACTCAGACTGCCACTCTTATCATCATTCTGCCACCATTGCATGTCAAAGTAGCTGAAAAATTCTATCGCGCAAAATAAAACTCATATTTTAAGCAGTAATAACTCATAATCAATGCAATCCAACTCAGCTCTGAATTTATCAATGTGTACTCCATAGAAATGTTTCTCATTATTCCCATTATGGACCCAAAAGGATGCATAGCTCTTAAGATACAATGAGTCAAAAATGGCAAAAAACACTTTTTTGCTAATTTTTCCCTTTTTCAAAGGCGAAAATCGGAATGTACTCCATTTTTATTTTTTTTCATTTTTGTTCTATTTGGAAGATAATTTTTTGCTCTACAAGATTCGATGTTTTTCATTTTGTTCCCAGACCTTCTAGATGGGAAAATATCAATGCCTGTGAAGGGCCTATGCACTCGCGGAGGTCAAATAATAAAATAAGTGTAAGTTTTGCATGGATGTATAATTAGTTTAGAAATCATGAGAAGGTAAATTATTTTTGGAATGAGACAACTTTTTGTGCTCAAGAAACTTATGTGATCAAAAATTGCATGGCGAGTTCAGGTGAGCCACAAGCTTTGGCCTAAGATGGTCAGAATATCATTGAGTGTTGCATAATGATTGTGGTATATTACAGTGATCACTGGGCTTATTTAGCACTCTATCCATATTGGATACTAAGATTATCTAAGGCTAACATTTGTGTAATAAATAACTAGTTTATAAAAATGGAGTACATTCCGATTTTCGCCTTTGAAAAAGGGAAAAATTAGCAAAAAAGTGTTTTTTGCCATTTTTGACTCATTGTATCTTAAGAGCTATGCATCCTTTTGGGTCCATAATGGGAATAATGAGAAACATTTCTATGGAGTACACATTGATAAATTCAGAGCTGAGTTGGATTGCATTGATTATGAGTTATTACTGCTTAAAATATGAGTTTTATTTTGCGCGATAGAATTTTTCAGCTACTTTGACATGCAATGGTGGCAGAATGATGATAAGAGTGGCAGTCTAAGTAGCTTAGCTGGATTCAGCACCAAAAGTTCTCCTAGTGTGTGAAGTTTCATTGCTCTAGAGTCATTGGAACTGGCTTGGCAATGGATTGAAATCGCCACTTTTTTCAGGTTGCACGCTGTAATCACATGACAACCCCCTAGATTAAGACCTGTAGCTCGTGAAGCAATGCACTTTGAAGCCTAATATTCTGGCTATCTTAGTTTAGGGTCAGGGTCTATATTTGTGCAAAGTTTCATTGAAATCTGAGATGGTCGACCGGGAGCCTTGGTTGAACTGACACGGAATGACCCAGAAGCCAAATCATTCTTCTCTGCCACAGCTGTAACAGCTGTGGCAGAGAAGAACGATGTTTGCCCATTGAATTCAATGGAGCGGCAATACAGCCCCTCCATTGAAAGCAATGGGCTGCCGGCGTGCGCGGGGTGAATTGTCGGGAAGGGGTTAAATATATAAGCCCTTCCCTCCAATTCATCCTAAAATGTGTTAAAATTTAAAAAAAATTGTATACTCACCTTTCCGCTGCAGCCGGAGTCCAGCCGCGGCCGCTGTCAGTTCTCCTGAACTGCTTCTTGGCACTATTCAGCCGGCGGGGCTTTAAAATCCCCGCCTGCTGAATGATCTGCCTCTGATTGGTCACAGCCCTGACCAATCAGAGGCTGAAAACACTCACACACCCATTCATGAATTCATGAATGGGTGAGTGACTGCTGCCTCTCAGCGCTGAGCCAATCAGGGGCAGGTCTGACTCACATCCATTCATGAATTCATGAATGGGTGTGAGTGAGGCATGCCTCTGATTGGCTCAGCGCTGAGCCAATCAGGGGGCAGGTCTGACTCACACCCCCTTCACACCCACTGCAGGACGGCCGCGCGGAGCTCCGGCTGCCGGCAGAAGGTGAGTATACAATTTATTTATTTTTTTTACACATTTTAGGATGAATTGCAGGTAAGGGCTTATATATTTAAGCCCTTACCGACAATTCATCCCGGGCTCGCCCGCAGCGCATTGCTTTCAATGGAGACGGCTGTATTGCCGTCTCCATTGAATGCAATGCGCTGGACAGCTCCGGGCCGTTTCTAATGAAACGCGGCTAGGAGCAGATTTGCGGGCGACTTGCGCGCACCGGTCACGCGATTTGCGGATGCGCATCCGTCATGCGATCCGCAAATCGCGCGAAAAAACGCCCGTCTGACTAAGGCCTTAGGGTGGCTTCACACGAGCGTGTTTTTGTGCGTGCATACGCGCGCACAAAAACACGCTTCTATTAGAACCAATGCATTCCCTATGCTGTGTGCACATGTCTGTGTTTTACAGGTGTGTGCATGTAAAGATAGGACATGCGTGCACCACAAGGAATGCATGCATTGTCTTCAATAGAGCTGTGGCTGCTGCCGGTGGTTCCATTGAAGGCAATGGTCTTCCGGCGGCACCCCTGAAGTGATTTTTCAGGGAAGAGCTTTACGTATAAGCTCTTCCCTGAAAAACATGAAAAAATGGTGATAAACATTAAAAAAAAAAGATACTCTCTTAAGCTGCCGGGGCTCAGCTGCGTCCAGCCGGCTCTTCTTCTGCACCGCTCTGAGGATTATTCAGCAGGCGTGGATTTAAAATCCCCGCCTGATGAATGGGCTGCCTCTGATTAGCTGAGCACTGTGAGCAATCAGAGGCAGCTCTCAGCTATTGAATGACAGCTGAGAGCTTCCTCAGCTTGGTCCTTGCGCTCAGCGAATCAGAGTTAGCACTCACCCATTCAAAACACAGCTGGTGGATGGTCGTGCGTACGGGGGGCATTGCAGTATCAGCCCCAGCACATGTAATTCGCCATATTGGTGTATGTTCATTTTCTGTCAGCGTTGGTTGACAAGGAGTTGACTCCTCCTTGCTGGTATAAGTGGGTAATTGCCCGACTGAGGTAGTTAGCGTCTCAGCCAGTCAGTCAGTAGTTATTTGGTTCTTCTGAACAGAGGATGCTGGTTATACTTTCTGCTCGGAGGTGTTTCTGGTCTTGTCTTCAGCTCCTGGGGTGGAACTGTGACTTTAAGATAAGTCTGCCGTTGTTCTACTTATTTGTCTGCACTAGTGGTTGTATATATTTTAGCGTCATCTTTGCCACTATTCTCTATCAACATCTAGCGAAAGTCAGGGTTCCTGACGTGAGGTTGTCCTTATCAGGGTAGTCACCCCACTTATAGGTAGGGTTTTCTTGTATTAGTAGGTTTAGGGTTCTCTCACACAGATGCTTTTTATCGCGATTAACGTGGCGTTTTGAATGCTGCGTTAATCGCAGTATAACGCTCCCATTGAAATCAATGGGGCCTCGCAGACATGCGCTTGATTGCGCTTTCCAGCGCTGCGATTTTAGAATGAAGTTTGTTCTATTTTTGGCCGTTTCGCTCACCTCATCACCCATCACAATGATGGGGTATGCTAAAGCACGCTGTTGGCTGCAGGGAGCTGCGGCCGAAAGCAAACGTAAAATCGCAGCAAAGTGCCGCGTTTGAAATTCTGGTGCTTTGCCGCGCTCACGTGTGAGGGTGGCCTTTGGGTTAGATTCCCTGTTTTCTTTTTTGGTGTTTATTTATTTGTGTCGAACGTTAGACTCGGTATTCAGTTTTTCTGCTGCACAGAATAGCACAGCAGGCGGTGCTTTTCCACACAGAGACATCCCACAAAAAAAGTGAATATCATATGGCAGATGAAAGCTATCCCATGAATTAGAGTGGCACGGTTTCTAGGGAAAAAGCAGACATTTTTTACAGGACTGTGGAGTCGGTACACCAAACCTCCACCTGTGACTCTGACTCCTCAGTTTTCCCAGACCCCAACACCCGATTATTTCATATATGACTCGTGTTTTCTAAGTGATAAATTTAGTATATTAAAATAGTATAACATCAGGCTTTTTATCACAATTATGATAAAACAATCAACCTCTATCCCACATTTTACATCCAAGTTATCAGTATTTTTTATAAATAGGGGCTTAGATAATTAGAAAATATACTATATTTATAGGATATTTCAAAACTATCCTAAATTTCCATGAAAGGAGAACAAATTCTGCATTGAATTAATTATAACATATTAATAATATATATATTTTTTCTAAGCCGACACACTGTTACCAACCCTGACTCCACCAAAATGGGCCTCTCACTCCGTCTCTACAGACCAGCTTTTTTCTAATCTAACCACCCCATTAAACATTTTTCAGACCTGTTCCGTGTATTGCAAAAACATTGAAAAAATTAAACTCCCTTCACTCAATCCCTTTCCTCCAGCCCCCCATTATGCTCCTTCATAGCCAAAGTGAGACAGTAATTGGCTGCAATAGTGACATGCCCCTGGTGTTGATGATGTCATCCAGGAAGTGGAGAGCAGTGGGTGGCCAGGCATCAGCAGGATGGGAGCAACGGGGATTGGGTCAGGTGGCCAGGCATCAGCGGGATGGGAGCGACAGGGATTTGGTCAGGTACGTATAATTTTAAAAATGTTTTTCCAACACACCGGTCAAAGATTTGGGGTAACAGGATGACCCCTTTAGTATACTTTACCTAGAAATACTCTTTAAAATGCCTCTATTTCTCCGAAATACCCTGATACTGTTTTATATTCTTGGTGTAGCGCCTTCCTTGACGTGGCAATCTATTATTGTAATTGTGCATATTAGACAGTTTGGAGATTGGCATCATTTAATACATTAGGTGACATTGGAGAGCGGAAAAAAAAGCCATGCGCAAATAGAAGCTTTATATTGTTTTGTAGCAAAGAAGCGAGGTAAGATGATATATTACATCTGCATTCATGCTGCTCTTTTAATTATTGAAAGACTTAAAGTACAGCGTGCGCCCTGATTTATGATCCTTCTTGAAAGGATTTTTAAGAGCATTTCACTATAGTAAATTTGTAATTCAGTGTTTTGCAATCTAAAAGTCAGCCACTATAAAAAGAACATTATGCAGGCTGCTGTCCGCGCCGTATCAATAAACTGTCATTGTCAATGGAAAATAAAATTTAAATAGACTAATAGGTTGGCACAATATATGTCAACGCTGGACAGAATCCAATTGCTAAGCCATCGCGGGGACTTAAAAATCATCCTGGTGATCGCCTCTTTTCTCCAGCCTAGCATGCATTCCGATCCAGGTGCTTACGCCAATCCGTAGCGCCAGGTGCAGGGAGCTAAGCTGTCACTGGCAGCATCTGTCTCCCGGCAGCTCATGATGCCAACCCCTATGTTCCCAAGCAGTATGGTAAAATTTTTTGCATATATTATAGTGACCGCCATGGGGGAGATATGGGGGCTTTGACAGCTCTGGCGAGAGTGGAAGGACTCCGTTGACCACTTTATTGGTGGGGAATACCGCTGTGATTTCCATGTGTTGCGAAGCACAGCTGTGACTAATGTGGGGAAAGGCAGAATTTTAATGAAACCGCTGGTACAATATAACGAGCAGTGGTATGCGTCATTATTTTGTCATCATTTTGAATGTTTACTGCTCCCACTAATTGTAAAGCGCTGCAGAATATGCTGGTGGGATATAAGTGAAGGTTATTATTATTATTTGTTATTCATGGTCTTGGGATTCTAGCTGACAGCCCCATTGTGATCTGTAACGGTGACCATTTTAGTTGTCAACAAGCTTTCGCAGAAAGAAGAAGTCGAGAAGTTGTATTTATTGGTAATTATTATTTTAGGTGGAAATGTTCTTGAACCCCTGCCCACACCTTCCTGGTGGTTAACCGCTTCAGGGTCACAGTCAAACCTGTCACTATGAAGACAGCCTTGGACCTGGCAATGGTCCCTGGAGCTACTTCTTGATAAGGAGCGTTCGGGCATACCACTAGTATACAACGTTTCAATGCAAAAACATAGCATACATATTATTTAAAACATCGGCCATCATAACCATTGGTCTTATCATTGTGGTTGGACGAGGGTTTAGGCAACTAATGCACAAAATGAGATCAACCTTGGTCAGTTTTCGCATTCTTTGATCGGTTACAATTGACTTCATCGGGGTGAAACAGGATTGATAATTAAAGGAGATGTCCCGCGCCGAAACGGTTTTTTTTTTTTTTTTAAACCCCCCCCCCATTCGGCGCGAGACAACCCCGATGCAGGGGTTAAAAAAACCACCCGCACAGCGCTTACCTGAATCCCGGCGGTCCGGCGTCTTCATACTCACCTGCTGAAGATGGCCGCCGGGATCCTCTGTCTTCATGGACCGCAGGGCTTCTGTGCGGTCCATTGCCGATTCCAGCCTCCTGATTGGCTGGAATCGGCACGTGACGGGGCGGAGCTACACGGAGCTACACGGAGCCCCATAGAGAAGAGGAGAAGACCCGGACTGCGCAAGCGCGGCTAATTTTGCCATCGGAGGGCGAAAATTAGTCGGCACCATGGAGACGAGGACGCCAGCAACGGAGCAGGTAAGTATAAAACTTTTTATAACTTCTGTATGGCTCATAATTAATGCACAATGTACATTACAAAGTGCATTATTATGGCCATACAGAAGTGTATAGACCCACTTGCTGCCTCGGGACAACCCCTTTAATAGAGATGAGCGAGCGTACTCGGCCACGCCCCTTTTTCACCCAAGTACTTTGAGTACTTCCGTACTCGGGCGAAAAGATTTGGGGGGCACCGTGAGTGAGTGGAGGGTTGCAGCGGGGAGTGGGGGTTGAGAGGGAGAGAGAGAGGGCTCCCCCCTGTTCCCCGCTGCTACCCCCCGCTCCGCTACGCCTCCCCCACCCCCCGGCGCCCCCCAAATCTTTTCACCCGAGTACTGAAGTACTTGAAAACCGCGGTGCTCGATCGAGTAATTACTCGAAACGAGTACGTTCGCTCATCTCTAATAATTAAATCTTACCTCCTTGAAAAAAAAAATCAAAATGTTAGTTTTTCCTCCAATTCTATCGATTCTATTACTAGTATTTTGTGTGACAGTCTTAATATCATACAAGGCTGGAGCTTTGATCTCTCGGTCTCCTTTCTCAAATTAACCTGTGTGATTACTAATGTAAACAGATTGCTTTCATTTCTATAGAACTTTAACCAATGCAAAAAGTGCAATTTTTACAATGCCATCTAGATTAGTTTTAGATTTGCATCAGCTTTTAGCTTTACACTTGTAAGAAAAACTGGATTACTGTATTGATTACTAAAAAAATATGGTTTAATTGTTATGTAAGTCATAGACAAACACAATCTAACTAAACTCATAACACAATCAGTTGTACTGCTTATGTCTTGTATTGAGTAAATATCTCTAGTGCAAGAAAAAGTAGTATGTGAACCTTTGTGTTCATTATGTTTCCAAGTGCTAATTGCGAAAGGTGTTTCAGTTAAGGAAATATAATAGAAAAAAGTTCTGCCCGCGCTTCTGTGGGATAAACCAGGGAAAATGTCTCCGTTCCACAAATAGTTTACTTTATTAAAGGAGATGTCTCGAGAAAGCAGTTAAATTTTTTTTTTTCCCAGTCCCCCCCATTAAGTACACATTACTAAGCCCCCCTGTAAATGACATTTCTAGCTGGTTCGTACTTACCGTTCCAGCGTTTCAGCAACTTATAAAAGTTTTCTCAAGATGGCCGCCGGCTCTTTCCCCGTCGCTCGCTGCAGCCCGACGTGCGCGCTCCCGAGACGCCGCCAGCTGTGTCTCCATGGCAACCGGACGCATCGCAGCCGCCGACCAGACGCCCCGCAGCCGCCGACCAGACGCCCACCGCCAGGCAGCAGGTAAGGCGCTAGCCCCCGGCTCCCCAGCGCTAGACCCTCAGCCCAGGTGAAGGCCCCGGAGCCCAGCGCTAGGTTCCGGAGCCCAGCGCTAGTTCCCCCGGCCTAGCGGCGGCCCCCCCCCGGCCTAGCGACAGCCCCCCCGGCCTAGCGACAGCCCCCCCCGGCCTAGCGGCGGCCCCCCCCGGCCTAGCGGCAGCCCCCCCGGCCTAGCGGCAGCCCCCCCCCGGCCTAGCGACAGCCCCCCCGGCCTAGCGACAGCCCCCCCGGCGCAGCGCTAGTTCCCCCCCGACCCATCACTTACCTGGGAGGCTTCTCGGGGCTGCTGGGCTGGGCTGGGCTTCTCCGCTGGGCAGCTCCAGTTTCTGCACCTTCCTCTAACAGAGGAAGGTGCAGAATGGCCGCTGCAGCGCGCTCCCGAGCAGTGACAGCTCGTCTGCGCATGCGCAGAAGAGCTGTAGCGGGGAGCACACTGAAGCGGCTCGTGCTGAATAGAGAAGACCGGACTGCGCAAGCGTGTCTAAAAAAGCAAGCTGCCGGCGAATTTAGACGGAACCATGGAGACGGGGACGCTAGCAACGGAGCAGGTAAGTGGAATAACTTCTGTATGGCTCATATTTAATGCACAATGTACATTACAAAGTGCATTAATATGGCCATACGGAAGTGTATAACCCCACTTGGTTTCGCGAGACCACCCCTTTAAGTAAATTATTTGTGAAATGGAGACATTTTCCCGGGTTTATCCCGAAGAAGCACGGGCGGATCTTTTTTCTATTGCATTTCATCCATTGTGTGGGTCCAACCTGACAGTTGGACACAGAAGCCCAGCAGCTCTCCTGATACCCCATTGGGATTGTAGGAGCAACAGAGCGATCACTTACGCGATTTAGATAGGCCTACTCAGATGTGGAGGTGTTAGTGGAGCTCCCATATAGTAGTTTCACTAACCACCGGGTAAGTCCTGTTTTTATTTCTATCCATTTCTGATTACACTGCTTCTGGTTGTCCATAGAAGCGCTGTCCTGACGTGTTTCAGTTAAGGAAATGAGATTAGTTTGGGTTTCAGAAGTGCTTTGCCTATTAAATAAATGCACAGAAAGCCTGGTTACTGGCCAATTTGTTCTTCTCAAGAAAGATTGGTTGGCTGAGAAATGCATAGAAATGTTTAAGCCCCATAGCAAAACTTAGAATTGGGCCCTCTCCCCTCATTAAAAAATCATATTAGAGGCAGCATATCTATAACATGGCAGGTTTAGATACAGTGGCTCAGCTCTAGGATACCTATGAATAATAAAATCACCATATAATACTCAGACACCAATTCTGCACATTGATATTGATTACAGTTCAGTTCACTTCAGTGCTCACAAGTGATGTCTTCTCGGGTGACATTCGTTTTCATTTTTGTTCTTTATCTGGGTCTAGATGGCCATGAAGATTTCCTACAGCCATAACTTGTCTCTGCACTTTCTTATCATCCTGCCACTTCCCCAATAAACTTCTCATTAACTTCCCCGTAGTACATGAGTGCCCTCTGCGCCCCCCTGATAGCACCAGTGTCCCCTATATGGTCAACAATAGCACTAGTGGTCCCACTATGGCACTGATAGCACTAGTGGATTCTCTGTGGCCACGCAAAACACTGGTGTCCCTTCTCTACGGCTCTGTCCCCTCTTTGTGGCCCCACAAGGTAATGTCCAGCAGCACAAGTTTAACTTATACTCTATCTGCTCGGGACGTTACTCTCTCAGTCAGTGCAGGCTGCATCTAACCCCTCTTGGCAGTACTACAATGAGACCATTCAGCCCTGGGCCCCATAGCAGTCGTATGGTTTGCCACTGTTGACTTGTGTGAACCTTGCTTTGATGCAAACAACTTTCAGAAAACCTCATGCTATAGAGATGCATAAAGTCTTTTGGCATCCAGCTGGCTGGTAGAAGTCTCTAAAACCATTGAGCATACACACCAAATGTAGGAATATCACCTTAATCCATTCACAATTTCCATTGTCCAGAGTCACAAGGGCTGAATAGGAACAATTCTGTATATATTTTACTGATTAAACATCTGAGAGCTGAGGCAGAATGTCTGGATAATAGTGAGAAAGAAAGAAAAAAACTTAATATTACGTTCTATCACACAGCGATAGGAAAAACAGCTGGGGATTGTTCTGATCCTGCTAGACAGATAAAAACACTTGGTTCTTGCCCGTTCCTTTCCCACAGGAGGCTGGAATTGTGTAGCAACTGCAAGCTATTCTTAGCCGCTAGATGTTTCACCGGTAGTTACTATTAATTTAGAAACAGCAGCGCACTGAATAGTTTCGACCATTAAAGAATTTTTCCTCTTCGCTTTTTAACCCCGTGTGTTACAGTTATGTGAATAGTTTTGTATGGGATTTAGAATGAAAACATCTGACATTTGTTGCCTTAAAATTGTAAAAAAAAAAAACCTAAAATTTAAAGTTGGCCATACACATAACTAAAATCCAGTCTAACTCGCTGATTCAGTTGGGATCGGCAGGCTAATGTGTCTGGGTGCCGCCTTACTCTTCCCTGTTGACAGATATCAGACGAAAGATAAATCAGGTATGTTGGATGTCACATATCATTTCCTTTCTTCCCACTGAAGACAGGAGAAGAATTAAAGGGGTTGTCCGGTTGTAAACTACTGATGGCATATCCTCAGAACAAGTCAACAGTAGTAGGTCTGTGAGGGTCCATAACTGGTCAGGTACGTTCATGTTCGGCACTAATTTCTGCAAGAAAATAACTTTATACCCACTACAGTAGGCTAGCTGATCTGCAATACCTAGATCACCTATGCCTTCCCCTCCCCCATTTGAACCAGGATACTCGATTGGAAGAAGAGTAGCAGGGTTCAAGTTAGTAAGACTTTAAGAAGAAATGCTATGAGGCATGAAGAGGGCACATTGTGGCCGGATCTGACAGGCCAGAGATAAGTGCTTGGGTTGCACTTGCGTGAGTATGCTCTGGATGTCATGAGGGGTGAGGACTAGAGATGAGTGAGCGTACTCGGAAAAGCACTACTCGCTCGAGTAATTTGCTTTATCCGAGTATCGCTGTGCTCATCCCTGAAGATTCGGGTGCCGCTGCGGCTAACAGGTGAGTCGCAGCGGGGAGCAGGGGAGAGCGGGCGGGAGAGAGGGAGAGAAAGATCTCCCCTCCGTTCCTCCCCGCTCTCCCCTGCAGCTCCCCGCTCCGTGCCGGCACCCGAATCTTCAGGGACGAGCACAGCGATACTCGGATAAAGCAAATTACTCGAGAGAGTAGTGCTTTTCCGAGTACGCTCGCTCATCCCTAGTGAGGACCATTAGGGGGTAGTCCAATCCCAACACAGAAGATTTGTCCACCATTGCCTGTACTGCTGCCACCGCACGAACACAAGAGGGAGCTCCTCGAGCCACTGGATCCAGCCTCATGGAGTAGTATCCAAGTGGCCGTGGTTGTCCTCCGTGCTTTTGTGTCAATAATACTGTCGCATGGCCAGAAAGTTCAGTACAGAAAAGAGTAAATAGTAAAGTGTAGTTGGGAATACCCAAGGCTGGAGATCTGAGAGTGGAGTGTTTTAGAGTGTAAAAGTTGTCTGTTGCTTCAGGGGTGAGAGAGAAAGGGATGATTAAAAGACAGTCATAGAGTGGTTGCATAAGAGAGGAAGCAGAGTGGATCCATGGGCGGCAGTATGAAACAAGGCCCAGAAAGGTGCGGAGTTTGGCAACGGATGTAGGTTCGGGTATGGCCTGGACAGCAGCCTTTCGTTTCTCTGTCAGATGTCTAGTTCCCTGGGTTAAGCAATGACACAGGAGAACAACCTTTGTTTTGCAGAACTGGAGTTTGTCTTTAGAAGCTTTACAGCCATTTTCTGCAAGAAAAATTAACAGTGAAATTGTGGCCCCTTGGCAGGCTTCCAAATCATCAGCACACAGGACCTACATGCGGTAGGTGTCTGGCTGACCCTTCAGTGTCTTTTCTTGACTGGAAAAAGAGGGGTGTTTGCTGGAGAACGTATCTCGCGCAAAGCCCTCATCGGAACCAAGTCTCCACTTGTTCCCCAATCAGCATTTTTCTTGTGGGAAACTAAGGGGATGCTGTTTGACCCAGGGGTGTGTATCCTGGTTTCAGATATACCATCATAGGGGGTACATTCAATTTACCTATGTCTGTCTTGGAGGTGGCCCACCATTTGTCAGGACCTGCGGAAAGCTGAGTTTCTGCAGCAGCTGTCAGGACAAACACATGAGCCGGATCCTCCAAGAAAGCAGTTAGTTTACAAAAGCTCTTTTGAACTGGCACCAGAGGTCTCAAACTGTACCGATCCAGCCAGTGAGAATTTGATGGATGCAGATAAGGCTTGTAAGATGTCAGTGCCAATAACAGAGATATGAGTTACAACAGGGCAGAATAATCTACAAACATCTATCCACACTGGAAATGTGATATCGTTTAAGCAAATTCATTATCAATCTGATCCTGCCTGCAATGTCTCATCAAATTTGTGAAAAAAAAAACTTTTCCTGACTGCCCAAGATTCTCACCACCCTCCTTTGTGGACAACAGAGGGATGACCCATTACGTACTTTTACATCATCTAGCTCCACCCCTTTGATCCTGGCTGTTCACATGCTTCTTTATGCTTTCATTTGAAATTTGCAATCTTCAAATTCACATCACAAACAAGTAAAGTCTTATGCAAAGGGGGGTGGGGTGGGGGGGTATAACTTTTATCCCCAGTCAATATCTGCATCAAAAATTTTATATTCATCACAGCCTGAACACTGGTCATTAACTCTCATCCATCCATGCGGTGAAGTCTGTCTCTCTCATATTAATTTTACCTCCACAGAAAGGCTGTATTATACACACATCCAACAAATCACAGAACTGACATTTAAAGAAAGAACAGCAAGAATATACCTTAAAATTCCTATATGTTTTCTATTTTTAAGATAGTATAATTCACTTAATTCATTACAAGTTTCTTATTTCATTAACGCTTGGCTTCCTTCTCTTTCTATGACCCTGAATGGGTCCGAGAATGACAGCCCCCACCTTTTCTAACTAACTCTGACTGTTATCTCTCTGTGAAACAGCATAATAGCTAAGATATTAGAAAGCAGCCAGAATATTCAGACTTAAAATTAATCATTAGTAATTACAAGAGGTATATTTCTCTGAGAATATGAAACACAGACTAAACAAAGTTGTTTCAGTTTAGCGACAGGGAATAGTTAACCACGTAAAGAAAAGAAAACATGCTAGGGGCTTCTAATAGCGCAACATTTTCTGCATTTTTAACCCTTGTATTCTTTAAAGCCCCCTCAGATGTGAGTGGGGTATAACTTTCTTACACTTGTATGAAGGAGACTAAAACGTACAACAAAGATTAGATTACATAACATCAAGACATACAAGACAAACAGTAGTGGTTATTTGTCACATAATTGTCCACAGATTCTGCATGAACTTGCTTCATGTCATAGGGGAACACAGACTATAAAAGGATTCCCTTTCTCTGATAACCCATTATTGCCGAATCTACATTTGCTTTAATTCATCTGTCTAACATACTTTTATTCAACCTTCGTGACTATCTCTGAATCGTTCCCAAACTCGCTGGTCTAAGACTCCATTCTCCCAAAATTCTAAATACCTGCTTTTCTCAACAACTTACTACATTCTCTCTCCACGGCTAACTTGCTTTCTCTGTCTTTTGCTATTTCTCTAGCTATTTTCCATATAGGCATACTCCTTGCCCTGTACGTTTCCCATATTGTCTGTTCTTAGTGCCCTCTTATCCCTTCCCTGACTCTATTTTTCCTCTTTTACAAAAGATGATTTCCCCTGGAGCTACTATTTAAAGTAAGTCCTGTTCTACCTATGCTCCTCGCAAACCAAAGGTTGTATCTGTATAGAGGTCAGTAAGGGGGCTCCAGGGCTCACTACTGTCCCTTTAGACGCTTTCTGCAAACCTGTTCCAATGCTGGGGTTCTAATGCTCCTGTTTACGGATACCCTGCCTGCTCTAACAATTTAGTACATCTTTTATCTACTGCATCCTTGCAGTCTTCCATACCTTATCCTCTTTACTAGTAATATTGCCCATGGCTGGCGGCTTATGTACACCAAGAGGCTTATTGTTTTTAAACATTCATACACATAAAACAATCCCCTGGCCGTTGAGATATACAACGAAAACGCAGGCGAGCTATGTCCAAACTCATAGCCCTGGCGGCAGGGACTCCTTACATCTTTGCTGATCTGATAGTTCTGTTAACGTGGGACACAGAGATTTATATTTGCATCCTAGAGGTCAGGCTTCACAGATCAGTTCCGCTCATCTCAGCCACTCACTCATACGCAAACAATCACGCAATAAAGACAAAACAGAAGCATACCTTGGTCTGTTTGGTTTTTACTTTCCTATTCTTCTAGCCTCCACCCTTCTTCCACCTCTACTACTTCTCTTATACTTATAAGAGGCTCCCCAGGGGTTCCTAAACTTATTGTTTTTTTCCCTTTTATTATGGCTTCCTTGGTTTTACACCGTGCTCTTCAGAGGTCGGTTAAAGGGTTAAGTGGTTTGTCACTGTATTTTGACTTTTCCCATATTTTACAGGCTAACCATAGGACTAAACAAAGCCAGAAACAAAAACCCACTATCTTGTAAACCTCTTACCACTCAGATAGCATACTCAGCCCACAGGTTCTTATGGACTCAAGGTATTACAAGGAAGCATGCACACCTACCCTCAGATCTGGAGAAAGATCAACCAAAAAGCACAGATAAGATTGGCAAGATAATGTCTTGCCGTACAGCACTGTTTTTCAGTCTGTGGTTCCAGGTTGTTCTCCTCCATGAATTGAGAATCTGGCTACAATTATCATGTTTTTCTCATCTCGATCCCCACAGTTCGGCGTCAGTTTATTAGGGAAATTCAATGGATTCCTTATATGCTGCTGGGCTCCAAATTAAAGTGATATGACTTGACCGGTCAGGAGCAATGCACACGCACACACAGACGGGTGGCGATGTGAAATGCATTCTGGTTTATTCTCTCATATGCTCAATTTTAAAGGGGTTTTAACAAGATTAATATCATATTTATTGTAAAATATAAAGGGCTGGTTTATATTTCCCCAATACATGGTTTAATGAAAACTGTGATGTCAGTGTGCAGCCAGGATCCTCCTCCCTCCTCTCCTGACATCTCCTCTTCCGCGAGAGCAGGGAAGAAGGTGTCCGGCAGCACACTGTCGTCACAGTGTGCAGCTGGGTTCAGCGCCGAGCAGAGGAGCAGCGGCGCTTCCATAAGGAGGAGAAAGGGGTAAGTATATGGGTCTGAGGGGGGCACTATTACTACTGGGGGCCGCTGGGAGATGTCATTACACTTGGCGCAAATGCTGCAGAATATCCTCAGAAGAATTTTCCGTGGAAAATTGTGCAGCATCTCCGCATCCAAAAAGCATTTAAAATCTGCACGCTGTCTATTTTGGAACAGCCTTGTCCTTTTTAGAATGACTGAGGTAAAATCATACGTAGTGATAAGCCCCGCCCCCTTACGTGTTGGCACTTTGCGATAAATAAGTGAGTTTTGGGTTGCGGTTTGGGCACTCGGTCTCTAAAAGGTTTGCCATCACTGCCGTAGAAGAATCGCTACTGAAGCCTATGACTGGCTGAGCGGGCACGTGCACAATGAATGGCTTGTGTCTGTGTGGCGGGCATCAGAGCTGCTGCGCTGGACGGGAAGTGGCTGTAATAGGTGAATATTTAATTTTTTTTAATATTGAGCCTTTATAATTTTTTTTTTTTAATTTCCCAGAAACCTTTTAATTGAACACTTTTAGAAATAAGTATTTATTTTTTATATTCCGTAACATTCGGGCCGATGAACAACTCATTTAGTAGTTTTGTTTCTCTTATATCCTTCAGTAATAGCTTCTTGATGAAGGGTCCAACAATAGTCTGCGAACTTCTCATTCAATTTACCGCTGGAACGTTTTTCCATTTGGACAGCAAGGATATTCATACTGTTGGACAGTTTTGATAAATGAGGCCATCTGAATATTCTATCCTCAATTTCCTGCTCCTTATATATTCAAAGTGGCCTCAGAAACACGGACCTACTAGAGAGCTGCTTGTTAAACATCTCATTATAAAGTGGTGCTTTTTTAATGTCTTTTTTAAGTGTTTTGGTTGTGGTTGTCACACTTGTAACTTCTAATATATCACATTAAAGCTTCACACCTGCTGCATTCTAATATTCCATTGAAAAAGCAAGGGAAATTGACCGACATGCAGATGTGGATCCACTTTGCCACACAGTAATTTGACTTAGGGCTGAGAAGGCAGCACTTGGGAAATACCGGTTTTCACCCTTGAACCCTTCAAGCGGGATATAGTCTTCACTGCCGGGTCCCCAAGCATTACTTTCACAGATAGTCCCGGTAGTGTGGCTGCTGACACTGTTCAGGGTCAAGGTATGGTACCTGATCATGTGAACAGGTGTGTATCCAAATGACTGGTTATGATCAGGGTTGGTGGCACAAGTGTAATAATGAGGTCCAAGCAGATCGTCAGGACAGCAGCAGGCAATAACGAAGTTGAAAATATAGAATTGAGGTCAGGGAGCACTCAAATCAGAATTGTCAGGAATATCGGCAAAGGTCAAAACCAGAATACACAAACTGGGGCTTTAGCACAATGGCTGATAGGACTGATTGCTTAGGCACCCTCTATATGGGGATTATACCTAATATAGTGGCAACTCTATGGGAATTGGTGGGTAACATGTTTAGGGCGCACGCACTGGACCTTTAAGGGATGGGGCGGGAACACACTTGTGACCTATGGGCAGACAGAAGTGACTCAGCGGTGGAGCATGCATGCTGTGCAGTACCTGGAGGATAGCAGCACCCAACCATGGCCACAATAGTCAGTGAGCCAGGGGAGCAGCAGTGGTGTACCATGACAACCCACAAAAATGTTTATTTTTTTGCGTGGAAGCACAGTTTCCTGCTTTTCGATATTACAGAAAAATGTTATTTCTGAAAAAGTTTAGGTGTTGGAGCAATCAGGAGCTAAGATTCATATTTACCACCTCAAAATACATAAAGAAATGAGATTTTTGTTGATGGGAAAATTTTGATGAAGATCAGTGAATAGCATTGGGGTGAGCATGCACAATACATGCTAACACATGGAGCAGCACTGCTTGCGAACATGCATGGAAACACTGCTGGAGGCGCAGGGACATTATTGGAAATGTGTTCTGCATGGAAAACTGAGGGAATGGAGGGAAGAGATGAAGACCACACAATTTACTCCTACATAAAAACTATGTGGGATGCTGGGGTGAGCAAGTACCAAATAAGTTTTATTTCCTTTATAGACAGGACATCACATAGCACAGAAGACGCGTTTCTACTGACAAGCGGTCTTGGTCTTGGTAGTTACGTCCTTGGAAGAAAGATATAGTAAACTAGCAGCCAACTAATCGGCATCACTGGTTCCCGACAAAAGTATCCATCAAACGGAAACCTACTCTATGACTTCCATATGCCCTAGTAGGGCATACGCACATGGGTTGCCTTCTTGGCACAACCCGTTTAAACACGTTATGTAAACTCTTGTAAGATGTACAACGGCGTTCCAACTAGAGATGAGCGAGCGTACTCGCTAAGACAAACTACTCGAGCGAGTGGTGCCTTATGCGAGTACATGCCCGCTCATCTCAGAAGATTCGGGTGCCGACGGGGAGCGGCGGGAGATAGCGGGGCGGAACGGGGGGGGGGGGGGAGATCTTTCTCTCACTCTCTCCCCCCTGCTCACTCCCGCAACTCAGCGCTCTCCCCCGCCGGCACCCGAATCTTTAGAGACGAGCGGGCAGGTACTCGCATAAGGCACTACTCGCTCGAGTAGTGTGCCTTAGCGAGTACGCTCGCTCATCTATAGTTCCAACCAATGAGGATCTGTATGTTGTAGCTCCTACCTTATTAATTAATTCATTTTCCCAGGATATTGTCGAAAGGGGAACGGAAAGCATTATTTGTTGTCCCCAGGGTTTTGTTGTGATTAAATATGCGCTAGCTCTATACAGTACAAGGCACTAACAAATTGCTATTATAGAAGATGGGGATTCACGCTAATTAGCTGCACGTTTTCTAAAATGTTTACATAATTAGTTGGGATTAAAACTTTATCCGTCGTGAAGTACTTGATGTAAGTTTGGAAGCATGGCACAAATTGATGGTCCTTAAAAAAAAAAGAAATGCACTATATGGTTAGGACTGTCAAGTCTATTATACTGAAAGAGATCTTCATTTATACCCGTAATACATAAGGTAAACTAATGACGCTTGAACTAATTATAACGATCATTAATATAAGTGCTATACTAACACATAATAGCTCATTAAGAACTTGCAAGTTGCTTTTTATGTTCTTAGTTTAATTACGTGTTTTAAAGAGCGGCTCCAGTCAGATATGACATTTTTTTAACTTGTATTTTTTTTCCTTAAAGGGATTGTCCATTTTAAACAATCATTAATATTAGACAATAAACTGATCATAGGGTGCCCTTCGGTTGAGACCTCCAGCAATCATTTGTAATCTGTTATCAAGTGTTTAATTCCACTGCAGCAGCTCCGTAGAGGGAAATAAGGCTGTTATACTGTTCCCATTGAAATCAGTGGGCTGTCCAAGTCATACGCAAACATGCTACACCCTCCAGAATGCGAAACGCGCTTTGTAACCACTCTTCACTCTCTGAATGCAGAACCCCCTTTATTAATTCACAATTAGAGATGAGGGAGAGTACTCGCCAAGGCAAACTACTCGAGCAAGTAGTGCCTTATGCGAGTACCTGCCCGCTCGTCTCTAAAGATTCAGATGCCGGCAGGGGAGAGAGGTGAGTTGCGGGAGTGAGCAGGGGGGGAAGAAGAGAGTGAGAGAGAAATCTCTCCCCTGTTCCTCCCCACTCTCCCCCGCCGCTCCCCACCCCCCGCCGGCACCCGAAACTTTAGAGACGAGCGGGCAGGTACTCACATAAGGCACTACTCGCTCGAGTAGTTTGCCTTAGCGAGTATGCTCGCTCATCTCTATTCACAATCCCTAATTGGGTATTTAATAATTTTTTACATTTTTTTTAAAAACCAGATAACTCCTTTAACCAGTCCCCCACACCCACTAAGTGACCAGACCCAATTTTTCAAATCGAACATGTCACTTTATGTGGTAACAACTTTGGAATTCTTTTTTATTTATTCAAGTTGAGATAGTTTTCCGATGACGCATTTTACTTTCCATCCCCAGTAAATTTTATTAGTTATGTTTTGCAATTATTTAGTACAAAATCAAAAGATTTGCAGCAATTTGCAAAAATTTGCATTTTCTCAAAATTTGACATTTTGTACTTGTATTAGAAACCCCCCTATGATTAACCCCTTCATAAAAACGACACCTCTGAAAATCACATTAAGGAAGCCTGTTAACCCTTTGGGTGCTTCACAGGAACTAATGGAAAGTAGAGGTGAAATGTAAGCATTTCATTTTTGTTTTGCAAATTTTGAATTCCTTTTTCAGTATCACAGTCAGAGGTATCAGAGAAACAAATCTCAGCATTTATTATCCCGAATCGGCAAATTTCAGAAATAACTCACTTTTAGCCCAACTGTGCAAAATCCATTTAAAATTGTTTGCCGAAGATCTGCAAGATTAAGAAAAATAAAATTTGGGGGGCTTTTTGTTTCCAGAAACAGTGCCACACATGTCCTTGGTTGTATCTGGTATTGCAGCTCAGTTCTTACAGACAGGCGTGGCACTGTTTTTTGGAAAAGAGCAGCCATGTTCCTCTAATCTTTGACAATCACTTTAGTCCATTCCTTTGTCTTACTGTCCCATTAACCTTAACCATTTAATGTAGAGAGCATGGACACCCCTTTATTCAGTGTCAACGTGGATGTATTACATGATTCAGAATTGGGGTGAAGAGACATCCCTTCCCCTAGTGGTAAAAGTAAGAATTTTCCAATGCCAGATTAAGGTCAGTGTTCTATAGGGATTCTCTCAAGGTACCTGTATGGGGGGACTTGGAGTCTCTATGGGACCATATTAATGAGAGAATGTCTCTCTGGAGGCACACATAGGTCCAATATGGGCGGACAATAGTGGACATGTGTGTAAAGTACATTGATACTATGGTGTGCGTTCTGCAGTCGCTGTTTATCTGTGATGTAATTGTTTACATGGACAGGAAAAGAAATTGCAATTTCTTTGCACTCTTCACCTTTCACATCTCTTTATGTGAGAAGCCTCTGGGTGGGAAGGCTATACACAAGATTTCTAATGAATATGCAAATCCTTTCCGCTGACACAGGGATATCAGCTGAATGAGAAAAATTAGCAGGCTCGGAGCAGCCCAGCGGGACGGAGAAGGAGAAAGAAGCTAGAAGATTTTTACTGGGGTTGATTAAAGCTGACGGAGCCGGGCTTTAAATTAACTTTAATTATTAGAATAGCACAACACTATGTATGGGGAACCTTAGATCTCTAGTTCACAGGGCCAGAGATGTCAGTGTTTTTCCTGTCTTTTTTTTGGACATAAGGCTTGGTTCACATTTGCGTTGGAGGCTCCGCTTGAAGCCCCTGGTGCGGATAAATAGAGCCGCATGCTGTGCTATCTTAACTTGGAAAATCTTCAGGGCATAACAGAAGCCAGGCGGGTCCCATTATAGTCAATGGGGTCCATCTGGTGCCGTTCCTTCCCGCCACAGGACAGATCCAGATTTCCATTTTCCTGTTCCCATGGTGGAATTGAAAATTGGAAACCCCAAAACAGATGTGAACTCAGCCTAACATGTATGTATCATTGAAAAGGGAATATTCTATTATATCACGATAAAGGAAGACTAAACCTAGGAACGCATGAGCAAGAGGAAAAAATATGCGTGTCCTTCTAGACAGTAACACTAAGCTCTCTTCACCACCGGCCCATCTCACTGTTCTTCCTGCTTGGGATTCTCCGCTAGGCCACCTTTCTCGGATGCACCATTCCAGGCAGGTCTTATGACCACTTGAGGGAACAGTATCGCCAACTGCCTTCCATGTTCCTGCTCTCGTCAGCTGCCCTGGGTTTTGTAAGGGATCCCCCTCATACACACATGCCTCTGCGTCTGAGCAATGAGGGAGTTTTTCTGATCTTTGCAGTATACTCTTGGTTTGGCCAGCTTGTCTATTGACCACTGCTTCTTCTCTGCTGCCCATCCTGATCTCATGGGTGTCTATCACCGTGAATGTACTCCTCCTGTCATGACCTCTACCTGTCAGATTATTATTTTCATTTGCTACCTTGGTACGGCGACTTTGAATCCCATATATCTATCAGCAAGCCAGCCATTGCCATTGGTGGCTTCACCAAGGATACCAACCTGAGGGTTCACTGTGACAAAGCCTTGTTCAGGGTGAAGAGTGCACATTCCTTTCGACCCCACTCTACATGAAATCTGTTAATAATCAAGTGTGTCATAAGACTCCGGCAGCCATGGGTGGAGTTTGTGTCCTCAGCGGAATTTCAGACCGTTTTCATGAACCTTAAGGTCTTAGAAGGAAAGGAGATCTTGATGGCAATATTTGTGGATCAAAAGTCTATCAGATAAGATATAGAGTGGTTCTAATTGTCGTCCCGCTCCTTCTGTGTCCTACCCTTCCCCCTTATACCTCTGTCATGTCCTTCCCCTCAACCCGTACTTAATGATTAATCTCTATCTTTTCTTTTGATTTTATTAATGTAATTAATTTTTCTAAAAGTCAACTATAAATTCATCTTTTCTTTTCTTCTACTTCCCTATGTTACTTTCCCCTTGGTTGTTGTCCAGCGATAACCAAGGAACTTGGACCTCTTTTAGTATACAGTTTGAATTTCTTGATAATGGAGTAGAGACCAACACATTTTGTCCCTCTGTAGAGGTAAGCATGCGAGGATAAGGTCACCTATTCATGCCCTGCTGAAGTGTGCTCAGGACACATCACATGTTGAGACGAGGGGATAATTACAGGGATACAAGGTCATGCTCCATCCGCTAGGTTTATGTATGGCACTTTAGGTCATTCACCATTTGTGAAACTTATTATACGAGGTCCTGAGAGACCTGATTTGTTGGTTTGTATGTTTGTTATATTGAAAAATCCTTAATAAAAGAAAGATTGAACAATAATCAAGTGGGTCTACACCATCTCCTGTGGGCCTCTTGACATAGACCTCCTAAAGGCTGAAAGGATTTGCAGAAATCTAGGAGATAATTAGGGTTGCATCTCCACGTTTCTTATTCTTCAGCTGAGGAGCAGGGTTTGTATAGGTAGTGCTAAGTTTGCATTTTCTTCTGTGCAAAAAAATGGTAGGGGGAGGTTTCTACTGCAGCAAGCTGCCCCCCATTCAGAATCAAAGGAGCTTAAAGGATATAGACACTTCTGGGGCTGGGGGCAGTTTTACACCTAAATGCATGTACAGTATTTTGGGCAGACAGTCATTTTGGCAGTAGAGTTTAATTAAAAAATGTGCACTTTCTGTCTTCAACAGCTTCTACATATCACTATATATAGACACTTCAGTCGTGACTCAATAGGAGATCCGTCAGTGAGGCTGGACTGATACTTGGTTTTCAGGACTTATCTCTTCTTTCGTGCTCCTTCTCATCGGCTAATTTATGGCCACTATTGTTTTTGTGGTTTTAAAAGAGCTAATTAAAAGTGCAGGAGAGAAAAGATCATCAGTTTGTCTGTCCAGCCTCACTTACGGATCTCCTATTGAGCCTCAGACTGCAGTGTCTATATACAGCGATATGTAGGAGCTGCAGAAAACAAACTGTGCACATTTTTAAATTAAACCCTATTGCAAAAATAATTGTCAGGACACAATACATGCATTTGAGTGGGAAAAAAAATCTTGCCACCCCCCCAAAGGTCTTCAGCTTTATGGTACGTTCATACGTAATAGATATGCTGCAGATATTCCACAGCAGAAAAGTCTGCAGAAGACAAAGACTCCAGATCTGCACTATCGGATGCAGAACATGCAGTATATTTTTTTGTGTGAATGACGCAAAATATGCTTATGTGAACAAACCCATTGAAGTCAATGGGCTCTATTTTCTGCGTATTGCGCATGCAAAATTTTTGTGCGAAAAATCGCTCATTTGGATCCAGCTTAAACTTTTCCCTCCTCATTATTGGTTCTCTCACACTGGCACTGGCAGACAAGCTGGCTTCCTTCTGTTACACAAAAACCATTCCGAAATACGCTTTTCAAAGAGAATAGAGCGCAGCTATAAAGAGCGATTTGGAGGGCCCAGCGCATCCGTGCATTACACGGGCAGACTAATTAAATGGCAAACGTGTAATGCTTCCTTTCCCCTGTGGATCACTCCTGGGTTACTCCACAGGTCGCAGCTGATCCTAGGATACCCTCTGAGTATATGGCTATGAACCGTACTTAATAAGTTCTATCGATCGCGCCATTTTCCACAAGATCGCCTTTAACATTTAGACGTTAAATATAATTTATATTCTCAATTATAATTCACTGTATTGGCTTAATGATCTTTAGTAATTTTTGACCATGATCTGAAGAATGTTTTTAAGGCAAGGCTGAGATTCACGGTTGACTTTTTCTCTCTCCACAGAGCTGGTTGAAGACTTATGGCTATTTGCTTCCCTACGATATCAGAATATCAGCTTTACATTCAGGAAAAGCTATGCAGTCCGCAGTTGCAACGATGCAACAGTTCTATGGGATTCCGGTGACTGGAGTGCTGGACCAAATGACCATTGAGTAAGTCGTGTGCAAATTAAACTTTGAGTTGCAGTATATGTGATCAGATTTTATATAGGGTTATTCTAAAAGAAGGAGCAGATTTGGGGATTACGAACAAACTACAAAAGACAGGAACACAATCTGAAAATCACTGAAAAGAGGAAGGGTCAACGTTTTTTATGACAAACCAGCATGTTCCATTTTCTTTAAAACTTCCTGCGCCGCATGCTATTATCTGCAGTCCGGTCCAGTAAGGGCTCCTGCCCACAGACGATCTTGCATTGCGTTACTCGTGGAGATAATCCAGCCGTCAGTAGTGCAGTGCATGCTTTCTATAGCGTTGCTATGGAAAGCACAGCCCCCAGTCCACGAGCAAGGAATCATAGCGATTCTGCGCTCGCGGGACTCACCTGCTGTGATTTGTCAGATAGGCTCACCACAGAGAACTGTCAATTCTCTCCCCTGCTCCCCGGCGGCGGAATATCGCCAGCGATATTACGCCTCGCCTGTGGACAGGGGGCCGCTTATATCTATATTACACTCAAGTTCGGCACTAACAACCAATCAGGTTGAATCAGGGAACCCAAACAACCAATCAGGTTAAATCAGAAAACCCAAACAACCAATCAGCTTGCTGGAATTGTGAATCACAACCAATGAGGTTGCTGGAATTGCCTTATAGTGCCGAACTTGTAATATAGATATATGCCAGGGGGCCTAAGCAGGCCGGGCTGTCTCATCTGGCCAGAGTTTTTAGCATAAACCTACTATGTCCTATATCATCCACGGAGCAGTATGAAATTTCACGCATGCACCGGAAGGTTGCGGGCTGACGCATGCACAAATGGACACAACTAATTGCCCACATACAGGATAAATGACCGGCGCATGCATATGTGGGCGCTGTTCCTTATGCCTTATTTGGGAATATACACCCATTTGGACAGCCATTCACATCAGTGGCTGCCATGTTTAATGGGGGACACCGTAGCGGTGGCGGCACCGCAGCTGGGATTCAACAGGTAAGTAATGTTTCTTTAGTTATTTTATACCTTTGCCATTTTCTTTATCTCCGACACATTCTTTTAGTGATTAACGGGGGCATAAACCTGAGGATGTTAATTCATTCATTTATTCATCTGATACAATACCTGATATAACATATTTACATATTTTTCTACATTCCGAACAATTTTCCAGCTGTGCGCCACATGAGAATTTCATGTCATCATTTCATCGCAATTATGATTAGTGGCCGAGAATAATTTTTAAGTGGTTGTGATGATTGTTAGACCAATGGGACCAATTTTCATTGACCGGAAACAATTGGATCAGCACCATGGAGACAGGAATAATTACTCCATGCTTGCAGATTAGGTTCACTTTTTTCTTATCAAAATGCTGCTTGCATCCATATAAAAATATATTTTTTGTGTTTAGCCTCTTTTTATTTCTGATTATGCACATGTCCGGATGGGTGGATTTCATATAAAGCAGCAGGATCTCCTCTAGCAATAGATCTGTTCAGTGCCTGTGCTAAAACAGTCAAGCACATCCTATGGATGTGGAACCCAACGGTCTCCAATGTTTCCATATCTCATAAATGGTTTAAAGGGGGCCTTTAAATTGTGGAGTTGGGCTATGAAGACTTACGGTGTCACAACTTAAAAATCTATCACCTATTCCTATAAAGGGAGTAACCCCTTTAAAGCGACCCTCGGGTTTGGGGACAAAATATTCTCCCGTGAGTTGTATTACTTGCTGTTGGTCTTCTTCGCTCATGCCCCTATGATCTACCTGTTCAGGATTCCTTCGTTTTTAAGCTATCCAGGATGGTCAAATCAGTCTTCAGACTACCTAATCCCCACAGTGCATTGATAGTGTTAGACTACCAATGCACTATACCTCCTCTCTGATTGGCCAGCACTGCTCACATGATCAGTGCTGGCCAATCAGAGAGCAGTGTGCAGTAGCCGCCTAGAAAATTGTGGTTGGCATTTTAGATATGCCGAACCAGTGGATCGGAGAGACATCGGCATAGAAGAACGACAACATTAATATACCCTTCAGTCCAAGGACAGAATTTTATTCCCGAAACAGGAATACACAGCCACATGATATATGATAAATGATGATTAATCACAGTGGACCTGACTACTGGGGCTCCCAGTGATCATGAAAACGGCGTACGCTGAGTCTACCCGGTGAATGGAATGGTGGTGCACATGTATGATCACTTCTTCATTCACTTCTTTACTGCTCAATTATCTCCAGAGACAGTGAATGAAGTGGTCATCACACATGCGCACCACCAGTCTATTTACCTCATTGACTCAAGTGGTCCATTCTCATAACTACATGGGTCCCCATGGTCGGCCTCCCTGATCAGTCATGTATGAGCTATCCCATGTATATACGCTAAATGATTTTCATGTATTAAAAGGGGTTGTACCAAAATATAAAGTTTTCCTCTATCCACAGGATAGGAGATGACTCTAGGATTGGTGGAGGTCTGACTGCTGAGACCCCCACTGATCCTGAGAACCAGGGCTTCATTCATTTCCATTGCAGTGCTGGAGATTGCTGAGTGCTCATAGTCTGCAATTTCTGACGCCCCCATTGAAATGAATGAAGTGGCGGCACATTTTCCTGACTGCAACTTCATTCTTGAGAAGACCTTTGGGACCATCATTCTTGAGATCTGCACAGGTCTCAGCGGTTGGTCCCCCAACGATTATAGAGTTATCCCTAATCCTGTGGATGGGGGATAACTTTATAACGTGGCACAACCCCTTTTAACCCATTTAAGAGGTTCCTTCTTTTCTCTGACACCTGCTATCCATGCTGAGTCTGGAGACCTCGATACACATTAGATAATTGGCCATTCCAAGGAAATTGGTGGCTTTGGTGACATATGTCTAATCTGTATGGCCAATTTAAGACCCTATATCATAAGCTGATTGGAAAGGTGCTTGGGATTGTTAATAAGCGGTGTAACCATATACCTCCTATACTCCATCAATTATTTGCAGTCCTCCTTTTGTGTCTTTTAATAACATTAAAATTGGAATTTCATACATTGCTGCTTAACCTCGGAATAGGACATTACGCAGCTTCATATACCTTCAGGTCGGCAAGTTCTCGAAAGGTTCTCTATTAAATATACATAGAGTATATGTAATAAATCTCGGATACGCTTTAGCACAGTGGCTATATATTAAGTATTGGGTGGAATACTTCAGTTTATAGAGCAAAGAAATTTTTGCCATGAGTGCAAATTGCTGGTGACACACTGCAGAAATATAATGTTGGTCATTCAGGAAAAACTTGGATTGTCTATATAGTCAAAGACAAACTGCGGGTCTATTGTCAGCGCCGCTTTGTGACTAATTTTAATAAGGAATGCCAACTTTGATGTATTTCCCGTCCTCGTGGGTCACTGATCACAGTGGTGTTTGCTCTTTATTTCCAATATAATGATCTGTAGGTGGATGAAAAAGCCTCGCTGCGGGGTGCCTGACCTTCCTCACTTAAGCCATAAAAGAAGGAACAAGAGATATGCACTAACAGGCCAGAAGTGGAGACAGAAACACATTACATACAGGTACACGTATGCATGAAATGAGATATTGTGGAGTTTGCGCAAAGCTAATGGTGCCGGTCACGTTGGCGTCTGCACTTTTTCCAGATCTACCGCTCTAATCTTCTATTGTGATCTATATACAACATGTATTTACTTTTCATGGAAGCATGGAATGGAGAAATAATGAATATTAGTGACAGTAGATTGAAAGGAATTTTCTAGTTGCTAAAAATTGGCTACTAGAGATGAGCGAGCGCACTCGGTTCGGGTGTTTTTGCACTCGAGCGCCGCTTTTTCCGAGTAACTGACTACTCGGACGAAAAGATTCGGGGGGGGGGGGGCGCCGGGGGTGAGCGGGGGGTTGGAGAGGGGAGTGGGGGGGGGGGGATGAGAGAGAGAGCTCCCCCCTGTTCCCCACTGCTACCCCCCGCTCCACCACGCCGCCCCCCGAATCTTTTCATCCGAGTAGTCAGTTACTCGGAAAAAGCGGTGCTCGAGTGCAAAAACACCCGAACCGAGTACGCTCGCTTATCTCTAGTGGCTACTAATTTCACCTTGACGACATTTTCAAAGAACTGTAGAAAATGGTGCCTTATAGAGCATCATGTTACGGCAGCGGATGTGGATCCACTGTGCCTCTAAATCGATTTGACTTAGGGCTTGATCTGGGCAACATCTTGGGTTGCTTGGTTTTCATTCCTTAGCCCCACTACTTGGAATCTGGTCTTCCCCGAGGGTTACCCCAGAAGTAGTCTTGGTTAAGAGACAGCTGACACAATGGATGTATACGTTGGCCCTCTAAGAGATGGGCCAAGCACGCTCATCCTTTCTCTGAGTGGTAGTGACAGCTGGGCTGGCATAGAGAAGGATGTGGCATCTGTCACTGGTGACAGAGGCATGACGATGAGGGCCATGGCCATTGCCGGGATAAGCTTGTCAATATGTTGCACTGCAAAACACCCAAGGAAAAGTGAAAAATATCATGGAACACCTACACACGGCATTGGCATTCAGTTTTATTCATTAGAAAGGGGTGGGCACACATAGGGGCGTGTAGGGCATAACGATGGCTTGAAAGAAGACTTGTCAACTCTTCTAACATGTCCTATTTAAAAAGTGAAGTAGCTTTGTAAATGCATTGCATTATTTATCTTGTAGGTTTCCTGATTTGTAGACTCGTATTGAAGTCCAGAGCTGAATTCACAATTCTGCAAGCTTCAGAACTGAAAACCTCCAGAGTCATCGTCGACTTACGGGAGTTTTGTCAAGTTTTAAACTTATCCTGTGGTTAGGGGATAAGTGTCTGATCATGGGGGGTCCAACAATGAAGACTCCCACTGATTCTCCAGTTTCCCTACCCTCTATACGAATGGTGTGGCAGTCAAGCATGTGTATTGCTGCAGCATTCATCTCCATGGGACTGCCAGAGGTAGCTGGGCACTGTACTTGGCTTCTTTTCATAAGTCCCATAAAGATCAAGGGAGCAGCAGTACGCATGCTGGACTGCCTCTTTATTCATGCAGAGGGATATGGGGCCTCTTTCTCGTGATCAGTGGGACACCCAGCAGTCGAAACTCCACCAATCAGACACTTATGGTCTATCCTATGGATAGGAGATAAGTCGAATACTTGGTACAACTCCATTAATGTGTGCTCAATGGAAGAACTATCCCAATGTACTAGAGATCAGTTAAGCTGTTACGGGTTCTGCGTGACAAGCAGTTTGTTGACAATTTCCAGCAGAATTGTGAATGCAGCTCTGGGCTATAATACAAGCTCTAACTCGGTGTTGGAACAAGGTAAGTACAGCGATGTATTTACAAAGTTACCCAAGTCTTTATGTAAATTAATACTATTCATAGACTGTAAATTGATTTTCATAGGGAAACCTGCCATTTTCTAGATAAATTGCCCCACAATGCATCTGAGAAGCAGAGTACATATATGGAATTTACTATATCTCTTTCTTATCTTCTCTTTCTCTCCAGCATACACAATTATACTCCTAAAGTAGGAGAACTGGACACTAGAAAAGCAATCCGCCAGGCCTTTGATGTGTGGCAGAAGGTGACTCCACTTACATTTGAAGAAATTCCCTATCAAGAAATTAAAACGTCGCATAAAGAAGCGGACATTATGATATTTTTTGCTTCTGGATTTCACGGAGACAGCTCTCCATTTGACGGGGAGGGTGGATTTTTAGCACATGCCTATTTCCCTGGACCTGGCATAGGAGGAGATACACATTTTGATTCGGATGAGCCTTGGACACTGGGGAATTCTAATCATGATGGTGAGATTTCTTATGATGCTCCCAGCATTTGGTGTATTAGAAGGATTCACACAACACTAGGTGGTAGACTAGAATTATGTCTTAAAAATGGTTGGGACGGGTAACATCACTCTCCTTAGGGAGAGCACCAAGAAGGTGAGTGAGGAGACTTATAAGGCCATCCATGCTCTTCTGGGTAAAATGCAAATAAAGAAGATGGAACAATACCTCTGCAGCGCCACCTATTGGGTGGCAGCATTCTTTCAAATCAATACTTGACCCTCTATACAGGTCTGTAGAGTAATGATTGGGAATTGGAAACAAAGGCCAGAATCCATACACAGACAGCTGTTTCAGAGTTTTTGCCCCTCATCAGTGTGCAGTAGGATCCTGGCTTGGATAGTGACGTGGGTCAGAAAAGGTAACCTCACTCCTTAGGGAGGGTACCAAGAAGGTGAGTGATGAGGCTTATAAGGCCATCCATTCTCCTCTGGGTAATATGCAAATAAGGAAGATGGAACAATACCTCTGCAGCACCACCTATTGGATGGCAGCATTCCTTCAAATCTACAGACCTGCTCTACAGACTTGTATAAAGGGTCAAGCATTGATTCAAAGGAATGCTGCCATCCAATAGGTGGCGCTGCAGAGGTATTGTTCCATCTTCCTTATTTAAAAATGGTTGGCATGCCATAATTGATGGCATCATCACAGGTGACATAAGTGATGGAATCGCAATAAATGCTGTAGTGGCCAAAAAATAACATTGTTGAAAAAAATGAAAGGAGTCGTACAAGATTAGCGTGGGGTAAAGATGGCTTTACACATTAGATGTATATTGGCCCAACCTGCTGATTTCTGCTGGTCTGGTCCAGCATTTAGGCCTCATGTCCACGGGGAAAATCGGGCCCGCTACAGATTCTCCATGGAGAATCCACAGCGGGTCCCTCCTGCCCCGCGGACATGAGGGCTGAAATTAGAATCAACTCACTTGCTGCGGGCCGTGCATGTCTTCTCTTTTTCGTGGCCGGATCTTCTTTCTTGGGCCTGGCGGATGTGCTCGGCACGCCGGCTGCGTGCCATGCGCATGCGCCGGGCACATCCGTTGGGCTGAAGAAAGAAGATCCGGCCGCGAAGAAGAGAAGACACGCACGGCCCGCAGCAGGTGAGTATATTCTGATTTTAGGTCTCCCGCGGATCCGGACGGCTTCCATAGGCTTCAATAGAAGCCCGCGGGAGCCGTCCCCGCAGGAGACCCGCACGAAAATGGAGCATGTCCATTTTTTTTCCCGCCCGCGGATCCGCGCCTGACGGGAAAAATGACATCCGCAGGTATTTAACTACCTGCGGGTGTCTAATGCATCCCTATGGGCGCGCGGATCTGCGTGAAGGAAAAATGCTGCAGATTTAAAATAAGCATTTCCCAGTGGACATGAGGCCTTAACCTTCCAAACAGTTACATTAACTTTGGAAAAACCCTCTTGAAAAAAATCATTTTTTAATGTAGATTTTGAATTTAAATCTACATTTCTCATGTAAGTATAAGTGGGGCAGAACTTAGTAGCCTTAAGTGCATTTTAACCTCTTTGTGACATAACTCATTTTAGAGGTAAGAACTAGTAAATCATTTACCCTTTTGTGGTCCAGCGGTCATAACTTTTTTATTTTTTCGTCAGTGTAGCTGAATTAATTTTACTATTATTTTTTTTATGTTTAGTTTTACAGCATTCATCATGTGATATAAATATAATGTTAGCTTTGTTCTAGGGGTCATTATGATTACGACAGCACCAGATTAATAAAGGTCTTATGTTGTTCTATTTTTGCACAATACAAAAAGACTTTCCATATTCCAAGATAAGAGTATTGTTATTTTTCGCCTGTGAGATTTGTATGAGTGGCTTGTATTTTGCAGGACAACTTATAGTTTTTATTCATACCATTCTGAGATATATGCACAACATTTTGATCATTTTTTATTCCTGTTTTGGGGAAGCATTAACAAAAAAAGATTATTTTGGCATTTTCTTTTTTAGCTTTTTTTTGTACAAAATCTACCGTGCTAGATAAATAATGTACTGTTTTACAGTATGGGTTGTAATGGATGTTGCAATACCAATATAGTAGTGTTTTTGTGTTTTTATTATTTTTTTTATATTTAGAGCCTTGTGTAAGGGGGGGGGGGGGGGGACTTTTTACAATTTTCTATAAAAGCGTTTTGATTTTCGATTCCTGGTCAACAATGAATGCAAGGTTAAACAGTGTAAGGGAGTGATTAGAGAGAGCAAGTCTTCATCTTTTCACTCATTTTCTGGGGAAAAAAATGACCCCTGCTTGACAATGAGAGAGCAAATATGCTCTCTGATTGATGTCCCACATACAAGCGGCTGCAGCTCCGTTTCTGTAAGATCTTTCAATGTACTTTTGGCATCATTTGAATCCTGGTTTTAAAAAGACACCAAATGCACATCAACAGAGCTACAGCCGTTTGAAGTTGAATGAGTTCTGTTTGTCCAAAACTGTAATGTTCATTTACCTGCAAAATGAACAGAGCTCATACTAAACTGTAGGAGGGTTAATATGGATGGGAGCCTCCCAATTATCCCTCTACTGCATATATCAGGGAATATAAGGATTGGGCTGTTAGATTTCATCTGCCCTGTCCTTTTGTTGTTAGGGAGATGGCCAACGCCAGACGTGATTGGCAGCAGCTTTTCCCCCTCTTTACATTGAGAACACATGCATGCCTGGATTGACATGTGTATGGGGGTGTCAGGCAAGATAGCAGCGAACAGCTATCTAATGTTTAGGGCCACTCCAAGCTGCTGCTCAGCCACAATCACTTTCCCAGGACAGCACTCTTCAGTCCTGGAACAGATCAGTTCATTCAGGAAGATGTTCTTCCTTAAAGGAAAGTTGCAAACTAAGTTTCTTCTTTTGGCAGGAGAGGTAGGAAGATGAAGAAGGTGACTGGATGCTCTGTAGCTGACACTGATGAGAAGCCGCATGTCCTCTTTTAGCATGCATGTCACCATCTGGTGGGGCTCAAGTGTCACCATAGTTTTGATGGTGAGGTCAGGGAATAGAAATTTTGAGAATCTCTGGTCTAGACGTAATAAATTTTACACTCATTGTCAAAAAAAATCAAGCACCTAGAAGGAGTTGTCAGAATTGACTGAAACTTTCTGTGTGTGATTTTAACGCTGATATAAGTAAGTGATTACAATATCAGATGAAAAGGATATTTTATTACGGAGAACTGAACACTTGTAGAGAGGCTCTAGCACCCTGTTGTACCGCCTCTAGTTTGGATGCAAGATGTGATACGGGGGGACATGGAGGCTCTAGCACCCTGTTGTACCGCCTCTAGTTTGGATACAAGATGTGATACGGGGGGACATGGAGGCTCTAGTACCCTGTTGGGCTGCCTCTAGTTTGGATGCAAGATGTGATACGGGCAGGCATGGAGGCTCTAGTACCCTGTTCTACCACCTCTAGCTTGGATACAAGATGTGATATTGGTGGACATGGAGGCATACAGTTTCCGTATGGTATCCTGTGACATATCTGTCCACATTTGCAGTAACTCAGCTGGGCAGGCCACGGAAGTGTGACAATGTTGTGGGGACATTCCTGTGACCCCCTTGTGTGTGCAGCCGAGCATTATCCTGCTGGAAAATGTCTCTTGGAAGCCGTCATGAGAGGAACACGTGTGGCTGCAGGATGTCCTGAACATATCGCTGAGCTGTCATTGTCCCTTGTACCACTACTAGGGGTGACCGATTTTTTTATGCGATGGCCGCCCAGACCATCATACCAGTAGTGGGGGCAGTGTGCCGCTCCACAGCAAAGGTAGGATGAAGCCACTTACCCCTCACTCTGCAGTGCCCAAACTCAACCTGAATTCATCGCTAAAGGCAACAAGGTTCCACTCCATAGTAGTCTAGTTTCGTCGTGCCCGACACCACTGAAAATGGAGGTGATGGTGGGTGTCAAAGGCAGTATATGTAATGGGTGCCATGAGACCAAATTTCCTTTCCCTAGGTGCTTGAAAATGGTTACAACAGACACAGAGGACTGTAATTATGGCGCCACCTGTCTCTAGATGGCGGAATGAAACAATTGTAGCTGCTCGTGCTTGTCAGATGATTCTCCCTACTGGTGGTCTGTGGAAGGTGTCCTGAGCCCGGTCGCCTTGTGTGCATGCCTTCATGCATCCACTGGTCTCATCACCTCCTAACAGTCTGCTCAGAACGGCCCAGGTGGCGGGTAATTCGGTAAACGACCATCCAGCTTCACACATTCTAATAATGCGCTCCCTCTCAAACTCTGGTAACGGGGTGAAAACTCTTCTCTGCGTCGTAGAGGCGTCTAGTGGTCAACAAGCTCCACACAAGTGGAAGAAGAGGTCACTACACACAAGGAGCCTCTGAGAGCCTTTTTATAGGCCAAGGGGGAACCACTTTTAGGACCTCGGGTAGCAAGACCGTTCAACTAATCACACCACAACTTTTATCATTTGCTTCTCTGCCTGAGATGTAACTAAATGCTGAGTTTTGCAACAAAACGACAACTCCTCCTAGGGGTTTGATTTTTTTTTTACAAAGCGTGTATTGTCTTTAGCTGTAAAAAGTATTAAGTCTGTAAGGATATTCAACCTTTTTTATATAGTAATTAAATGGAATATGCCAAGATTAGAAGTTATTCCCTGTCCCTAACTTGTACTCAACTATCTCCAGTTGTACTATTGACGTGAACAGGCAGCAGCAGCACACATGTTCAACTGCTGCTCCATTCATTCAGGGGCCTTCAGGAATCCTATACTCTCGATGGGTGGGGAAGGCAGTGGTCATAACTTTACTGATCAGATAGTTATTCCCTATCCCGTGGACTTCTAAACTTGGCACAACCCCTTGTGTTGTCTGGGACTTTGGTAATTTTATTTCTATCGATAACCTATCCTTATCTCATTGAATTCAATGAGAGCTGTGCCTAAACTACCAAATTGGGTCGCTGCAATATGGATGGCAGGACAGGAATCAGCTGATTGGTGTGAATCCTAAGGGGCCGCCCCCGCCAATCATCTGTTGATGACGCATACTGATAGGTCATCAATAGAAAAAAAAACAGAAGTCCTGAAAAACTGGTGATAAGTCTGATTGGTGAGGGTCTCACCGCTGAGACCCTTCCAGTCCCGAGGACAGGGGTCCTGTTTTCCCCATCCTGACCTACAGGCACTCTGCACTCCTCGCATTGAGGAGGAGATTGAGTGGAACGATTTTCAACGGGACTGCCACAGTTAACCGAGTACAAGTGCTCAGCTATTTTCATCAGCCCCATTGAAATGAAAGCAGGTGCAGGCATCACTGCAGATGAGAGAAGCATCCTCGCGGTGACGAGAAGAGGGGAACATGGGTTTCCCGTTCTCAGGTTCAATGGAGGATACTTTTATCAAGTATCCTATGGGTAGGAAAAAGTTTTATATACTACATGTACCTGACTGCCCACCACATGCCCCGAATCAATAAGTGAGTCTCCTAGGGTTACGTCCTATGCAGGTATGTTGTTAGGTCACACCAGCTTCCTATCCCTTTGTATGTATGGGCATAACCCTGAGAAACTCAGTAGGTTTAGTGCAGGTGAAGGACAAATGGGTATATAAATAACCCCATTTAGGATATATTCTGAACATCGATAAGTCCATTGTTACCGAGTTGTGAAAGAGCTAAGATGCAGCCATTTGCATTTATGTTGCCTTATTAAATAAGCCTTTGTATGTTTTATTTTCTTGTTTACAAAGTAAATTGTTAGTGCTTCTATCATAAAAGGAACTGTAAATTACTTCTCATGGTTTAATCACTCTTGGGGATAGGCTTTGTAATTATACTGCATTCAGAATGTAAATCAAGTAGCGGAATGTATGAGGACTTTGTCCACTGCGGATTAGGAAATAGGCGGCTGCTATGAATAGTGCAGTGACCAATGTTGTACTCAACGGCATCAAGCACAGAGACTGTACAGAGCTAGAAAGTGTCCCTGTGGTCCAGTATTCTGGAACCGCAGGCACTTCATGTGCCACTTTGTGTTCCTTTAGTCTACATTCAGAATGCGTTTAGGGTCTCTGTTGAGGTCTCCGTCTCTGGGTTTGAATAGTCAAAAACAGTATTCAAAGGGAACCTAGAATGAAACCAAGGACTTTGAGTCAAACAAAGACCAAAGAAGCAAAATTTGGTTTTTGACATGGTTTTCATTTGTTTCTGTCTAGAGATGAGCAAGCATACTCGCTAAGGCCAATTACTCGAGCATTGCCCTTAGCGAGTACCTGCCTGTTCGGAAGAAAAGATTCGGCTGCCGGCAGGGAGAGCGGGGAGGAACGGAGGGGAGATCTCTCTCTCCCCCCGCTCTCCCTGCTCACTGCCGCAACTCACCTCTCACCCGCGCCGGCAGCCGAACCTTTTCTTCTGAGCGGGCAAGTACTCGCTAAGGACAATGCTCGATCGAGTAATTGTCCTTAGCGAGTATGCTCGCTTATATCTATTTCTGTCATTTTGGAAATCAAATGACTGTGATTTCCTTCTGGGTTCTATCTAAACACCTTTTTTAAGCTATTCCAATAGAACCCCAGGATGGAAATCCCAGCGAAGACCCTAAGTCTGAATGTAACCATAGTTTGTTTCTCTCTACCGTTTATAACTGTTCCATGTGACTTCTATAGTGCACAAAATCTAAAGGTACCCATAGAAAAGCCAATGATTTGGTCTACACTATCCTATCAAAAGTAATTGGACAACAGAGCAAGAATCAAAAGTAGTATTTATTTCCATATGGTAATACTTAGTGGGGCTTCTTTGGCCTAATGACATCGGATACTTTCTACTAGTGTCTGATGCACTTCAGCTGGTATTTCCCTCGATTCATCCTGCAAAACGTCTTGACTGTTTTCTCAAAGTTGATGGACGCTGTTCATATTTCCTGACCTGACATTCCTGTTCATCCTAAAGATGTTCAGTAGAGTTTAGGTTGGGGCTCTGTGGAGCCAGTCAAATTGTGGAACGCCCATATCCTCAAACCAACTGAAAACAGTGTTGGATGTGTGACGAGGCACGTTGTCTTGTTGGAAGTATTGTTGGCCATTCCCAGAGTATTGCCATATTGTTGGCAGCACATTATTGTCTAGAATGTCAGGGTACACCTCCATGTTCATGGTTCTTGCCACTACAACCAACAGACCTAGACCATGCCATGTAAGACATCCCCAAGCTATAAAAGAACCTTCAACGTACTTAACTGTTGTCAAAAGCCGTTTCCCCATGCATCCTCGACCCCCAGCTACGTACATCTGATATGAAGATGGAGTAGTGTGATTTGTCACTCCATTTGTCACCCATTGCTTATCTGATGAAGACTTGCCAATTTTAGTGTAACTATTACGTGTACCAACATTTACAACTTTTTTATACCACAAACGTGGTGGAGAGCTGTTAATAAATTTCCTCCTTGGCAGATTTAGCTTTCACGCTTTCCTCATCACCTGTACTTATACTTGATTTGTCTTTGCAGGTAACGACCTCTTTCTAGTTGCTGTTCATGAACTTGGTCACGCCTTGGGTTTGGAACACTCCAACGATCCCAGCGCCATAATGGCCCCTTTCTACCAGTATATGGAAACGCACAACTTCAAGCTTCCCCAGGATGATTTACTGGGAATTCAAAAAATTTATGGTGAGTCCATTCATGTTGTGTAGTCAAATGGACCAATAACAGACTGTCATATAGTCATGTTTCTGAAAATGGGGCAGAGAAAAAATACCAATAGTGACTATTATTAGGATTTCTACCGTTAAAACCAGTATTTCTAATAGTTTGCTATGGATGACACCAGTACTTTTCTGTATACTGATATATTGAATGTATGTCATCATGTTCTTTAGTAATTACTATAGACATAGTTTTTGGATATAGGCTCCTGTGAATGGAATAATGTTGAGCTGCAGTACCAGATGTGGCCCATGGACAAGGGTGCTGCTGATTCTGCAAAAAAAAAAATATAGCAGACTTTATTCCTAATCTCATAAAACCTCTTTATTTTTTAGCACAGCACTAAAGTGCTACCTTGCAATACTCTCTGACATTTGTGAGGCAGTATTAATTGGCATGAGCTTGCATTTTGAACATAAGAGGCATTAAATGCTTTTAACAAGCTTCGGAAAAAGAGTCCCAGATGGTAATTTGCTGGCAATTTGTATAACGGCTAATGTACAACGTACATAGCAATCAAACATTTGCAAACATGAACGGATCAAACTAGTAAGCTCTACTGATTGGTTGCCATTAGTTACTTGTTCCATCGTATCAGTAAATTATAACCTACATGGTGAGACCTGAAAAGTCCTATTTATGGAACCCTAGCCGCTATGCTTATATTACTGACCAAATAATAAAACTTCTATGTGCTTACGGACGATCCAGATCTTAGTGCACACAATACTTCATTTGCTAGAGTAACAGTTTGTGCCCAAGAGTTAAAGCCCTTTTACATGGGCCAGTAATTGGGCACCAACACTCTTAGTGACCAAGCCTGTTTGCACCTTAATGAGCGGGCCAAATTTTAGAAATCTGACGTGTCACTTTAACATAGAATAACTCCGTAAAGGTTCTGCATATCCAAGTAATTCTGACATTGTTTTTTTCACCACATATTGTACTTCATTTGGTTGGTAAAAATAGACCCATAAAATTTGTGTATATTTATTAAAAGCACAAAAAATTGGGAACATTTTGAAAAAAGTGTCATTTTTTTCTCATTTTCAACTGCAATATCTCAAAACTGGGTAGACACAACACAAATTTTATAGCACTAGTTCTTCTGTGTTCAGCAATACCCCCTTTGTAGCCCCAATCTGCTTACTGGACTAGGCCTATAATGGAGGGAACACCAATTGGCTTCCAGGGCACAACTGAATAAATTCCAGGCCCCATTGCTCACTTATGCAGAAAAAAAATAAAAAAATTGACTCCCTAAAAAGAATCCCTCCACCTTTCTTTTTGGTATTCCCTAAATCTTGTATAAAAGTGATAATGTAAAACTGTGAAGCTAGGTCTCAAAACGGGTAATTACGGAGGCCTGGTTGGGATGGGCACATGGGGCAATAAAACCAGGTTTCCCTCCTCCTCCCATGCTTGCTGCAAACCCAACACTTTTTTGAGGGGGTATTTCCTGTATAGCATTGCGCTGCCATGCAGAAAAACATCGCTCATGTGTATGACCCCATTCAAGAATGGGCTTCATATTTGTGCGTCTCGCAACGCACAAAGCTCGCACAATTTTATTACCTGTGTGAAACCTGCCTATAGTACATGGCTACCATTTATGCCATTGGATAACGGTGATCATGTGACCGGGGACCACTCACCGGGGCCTCTGCTCGCTGCTTCAGGCTTTCTGCTACCTTTGATAACCGAGTCCAAGGGGATTTTACATTTCCTGGGCACTTCCTGGCTTCTACCCATGCATCCTCTATTTTTTCCGGCGGGTACATGAACAGAAGCCGAGGAAGGTCTATGCAGGATGATCGTGTCTGGGGGCAAATCCAGAGGCCTCTGGTAAGAAGTTTCATCTCACCTCAGCGATCAAATCAGTGAGGGGAAACTTTAACTTTTGTAACTTTTTTTAACTTTCATGTGATCACCATTATTTAGTGGCCCCCAGTGACAGCTCCAAGCTGTTGGCAACCTCCGGTAGCCGATAGCAGGGAGCTGTCACACTCCCCGACCCTGCAGCTTTATTCTACACGGCGAGCGTGTTTTCATAGCCCTCTGGATTCGCGCATTAAAAAAATTGCACTGCGCGCGTTAAAAAAAATGCGTGACCACGTCCCTTGCCCCCCATATGTTCTACTTTTTTCACACAGCAATATCAGAAAAAAAAGTTATGGCGGTCAGAAGGTGGCAGCAGAAAATGCATTTTTTTGAAAGATGCTTCCTTTTTTAAAGCAGTACAACCAAAAAATGATCATATAAAATTTGGTATCGTTGTAATCGTATTGACCCACAGAATAAGGTCATCATGCCATTTTTACTGCGGTGTGTAGACAGAAAAAACAAAACCTCCCCTGAAAAAAAAGATGGTGGAGTTGCTATTTTTTTTATTTCATCCTCTTAAGAAATTTTAAAAAGTTTTTCAGCACATTATATGGTACATTAAATAGTACCATTGAAAAATACAACTTATCCCGCATAAAGCGAGCCCTCAGATGGGTTAGTCTACAGAAAAATAAAAGAGTTGTGATTTTTTGAAAGCGGGAGTGGGTGGGAGGGAACCCAAAAACTAAAAAGTCAACCACGTATAGATAAATATAAAATACCCATAGAAAGACCGAGCTGTTACAGCCAAGCCGGTTTGCATTGATTTCCACTAAATCTGTCTTGACAATCGCACCTCGCTCTTCTCTGTTCAGAGTAAAGCTGTCATCGTCATTAGAGTTAATGGGTACTGGAGGGAGGATGTGGACGTCTGTACGATACTGGGACCTTCTAAAACTATTATTTTTCTTACATTGTCATTAGAGATGAGCGAGCATACTCGCTAAGGGCAATTACTCGATCGAGCATTGTCCTTAGCGAGTACCTGCCCGCTCGGAAGAAAAGATTCAGCTGCCGGCGCGGGTGAGAGGTGAGCTGCGGCAGTGAGCAGGGGGGAGCTCGGGGAGAGAGGGAGAGAGAGATCTCCCCTCCGTTCCTCCCCACTCTCCCCGCCGCCGGCAGCCGAACCTTTTCTTCCGAGCTGACAGGTACTCGCTAAGAGCCATGCTCGCTCGAGTAATTGCCCTTAGCGAGTAAGCTCGCTCATCTCTAATTATCATCTGTTATAAATACAGTAGAAGCCCTTTTTCACCATTTGGGAAAACTAGTAGCAGTGGATGCTTCCGTATCAACACTGAAGACAGTTACTGAGGAACAACTGCAGACAGCAATAAAGAATGAAATCATGGGGTTCACCATCAAACTGCTTATTACAGAAATGTCCAATTAGGCCTGTGAACATGGAGGGATTGTGTGAAAAATGGCTGGCATTCCCGAAGGGTTTAATGTAATATTTTGTTAAACCCCTAGAAGTTGAAAGTCTACACTCCAATCACAAACTGATGGCTTTGTTTTAAATCCACTGTGGTGGTAAAAAGAAGCTGAATTCTAAGTCACTATTTATATAGACTGAATGGCAACTTTTTTTTAGGGACACCGACCCTTTCACTAAGGGATCTTCCCTGTATGGAGGTTAGACTCGTGACCTTGGAGTGTAGCATAAAGTCAACTGAAAAGTTTTCCATGGATCAGTTTCATTGTGGGTGCAGATTAGATGGGAACATCCAGCGATCTGAGCGACTTTGGACAAGACCCGGTCATCGGTGACAGACTAGCCGGGGCCAGGATGTCTCTGACAGTGAAATGGCGTGATTGAGGAAAAACATTCAGCCAGAAGGGATCCTGTAGATGTAAACTGCTCAGACATGAACGATGCGAAAAAAAGTTTAAGAACATGTTTTCAATGCTGGATCTTAAACTTTTCTTATACAATAAAGAATATCGTTAAAATTCTATTGATACGTCTACTCTGGCGCTAGATTGTACCCGTCTTCTGCACCTTGCATGACCTGTTATTCACAGGTGAAACCTCCACCCTTGCACGTTCATTACTAATAAATAACAGATATATGTCTTTAGCCGACTGAAAACACCACCACGGGGTTGCTTCACCTTTCTCTCTTTATTTGACATTCACATCGAGAGAGTCAAAGGGGGATGTCAAGAATCGTCCTGAGAAATAGGCAGTGCACGGTGAAGCAAATTGCTGCTATTATGACTAATGTGTCCCAATGCACAACTCATCGTTTTTTAGCACGGATGGTCTATAACGGTGAACAACTAGTGTGAAGACCTTTTGTCTAAGAGAAACAGAAAGAAGAGACTCCAGGGAGGAGTGCTGGATCATCGAGCAGTGGAAAAGCATCACCTGGTCAGATGAATCCAGTTTTCTGTTTACCATGATGATGGTAAGGTCAGAATTTGGCACAAGCAGCATGAATCGATGACCCCTTCCTGTCAGCTTTAGCCCCCTGTGGCACAGAGGGCTAAGGCAATCCTAAGCTCTTGCTCAGGACCTGAAGGTTGCAAGTTCAATCCCTGCATGGTCCAGGGAGCCGGCTCAAGGTTGACTCAGCCTTCCATCCTTTCGGGGTCACTAAAATGAGCACCCATTTTGCTGGGATGTACCATAGATGTCGACCATTCAACTGCTATGGGCTTCTGGACAGAAGGGACCCCAGCTCTAATTGCAGCATCCTTTTTGCTACTGGTAGGGAGGACATATGTGGAGAATTGGCCTAACGGTCATTTTTAACAGGTGGAGAATTGGCTTAACGGTCATTTTTAATAGGTGTTGAATTGGCTTAACGGTCATTTTAAAGGGCAAGGAATGGAAAAGAACACCAAAGCCTTCCAGTCCTGAGTGGCAAAACTTGAAAATATAACAGGGGGCCCATTTACATTTTTGCTATGGGCCCCCATATCTTCTATATATACGCCACCAGGATAGGCTAATCTAAACTACATTTTAACTTGCATGAAGCTTGGTTGATACCGGCTGCGGGAACTGTAATGGGAGCCATATTGGATTTCAGCTAAGTTTACCAGGAACAGAGGTAATGGAGAATTGACAGAAAAGACTTTTTAACAACTTAATGATTGAATGACTTGTATTTACCTGCGAAGATGTCATTTAACGTGTTTTCATTCATGACTGAATAATAGGCATCTTAGGTAAATGGCGCCTTGATGTGCTAACAATACTTCCCTTGTCGCCTCCTTGTAGGTTTCACACTTAGTATAAATCACATTTGCCTCTCATTGCTGCGGCGATAATCAGGCTATTATCTGGGATGTCTGCACACTCTCTGCTCAAGCATTTGCTTTTTGCCTTAAACTGGAATTGACTGTAATTTGGAAGCAGCGCTAAATTCTGAGCATTATCTAAAGGCGGTTTCTCCGGATGACATTTTCTAAAGGGCTGCACATTATTGGAGCTGCCAGGATGCTTGTTAATTGTGAGATCGCTCACACTTCACTGACTACCGACGGAAGCCTAGAATATAAATGCAGGGCATAAGACCTCGCATCTCTCTAAGCCTCCGTCAAAGGACAACTTCCAGGGCCCAACAAATTTATTCTGGGGGCCCAATGTACAGCTACATGCAAATATCATCTTACCACTGTGTATTCTCCATACACTTCATCGGAAAGGTGGCTGCTTTTGCATGCTGCCTTGTCTCTCCTGAAGTCTATAGAAGAGGCAATGCACAGGAGGGAATTAATGGACTTCCATTTACCCAATTGATGTGGATCCCAAAAGTGGCACATCTTGAAAATTAGTAAAATCACATGTAACGGCCACAGCATGTCCCAAAAATGTGCAGACATACTGTTTTATCACAAAGCGGCACAGATTTCCCAAAAAAATGTGCAATGGCTGTGCTATTTCGCCAAACCATGTGACCATTAATATTCAATTTGGAAACCATGCCAAATTTCTCTTTTACATGGTTTTCACGTAACCTCACCCTTAGGATGGCTTCACACGAGTGTGTTTTTGTGCATGCATACACGCGCACTAAAACATGCTTCTATTAGAACCAATGCATTCCTTATGGTGTTCACATGTCCGTGTTTTACAGGTGCGTGCCTGTAAAGCTAGGACATGTGTGCATCACAGGGAATGCACGCATTGTCTTCAATGGAGCTGCGGCTGCTGCTGGCAGCTCCATTGGAGACAATGGTCTGCCAGCACCCCGTAATTGTTTTTCAGGGAAGAGCTTTACATATAAGCCCTTCCCTGAAAAACAAGAATTTTAGTGTAAAAAAAAATAAATACTCACCTGTCTGCCGCTGCCATGTCCCACGGGGATGAAGAACACATCTGCAGCATGCGGCAGATGTTCCCTTCATCCCTGCGAGGAAAAAGAACTCCCTGCTGCACCTGCCATATCTGTGACAGATGCAGCAAAGGAATTCTTCATCCCTGCAGGGAATAAAGAATTCCCTACCACAGCTGTCACACATGACAGCTGCGGTAGGGCATCCAGCTGCCGGCATCCTGTAATTGTTTTTCAGGGAAGGGCTTTAAATTTAAGCCCTTCCCTGAAAAACAAGAAAAAATGGTGATAAAAGTGAAAAAAAAAAAAAACTTTCTTCAGCTGCCGAGGCTCTGCCGCATCCAGACAACTCTTGTCCTGAGCTGCTCTGAGGAGTATTCAGTAGGTGGGGATTTAAAATCCCCGCCTGCTGAATGGGCTGCCTCTGATTAGCTGAGCACTGTGACCAATCAGAGGCAGCTCTCAGTTATTGAATGACAGCTGAGAGCTGCCTCTGATTGGTCCCTACGCTCAGCCAATCAGAGGCAACACTCACCCATGAATGAATTCAGCTGAGAGCTGCCTCTGATTGGTCCCTGCGCTCAGCTAATTAGAGGCAGCACTCATCCAATCATGAATTAATGAATGGGTGAGTGTTGCCTCTGATTGGCTGAGCGCAGGAACCAATCAGAGGCAGCTCTCAGCTGTCATTTCATAGCTGAGAGCTGCCTCTGATTGGTCACAGTGCTCAGCCAATCAGAGGCAGCCCATTCAGCAGATGGGGATTTTAAATCCCTGCCTGCTGAATACTCCTCAGAGCAGTGCAGGAAAAGAGTCGGCTGGATGCGGCTGAGCCCCGGTAGCTAAAGAAAGGTGAGTATTTTTTCTTTATTTATATTTTTAGCACCATTTTTTCTTGTTTTTCAGGAAAGGGCTTATACTTAAAGCCCTTCCCTGAAAAACAATTACAGGATGCCAGCAGCTGGATCCTATAACGCAGATGTCATCTGTCATTGCTTTGGTAGGGAATTCTTTATTCCCGGCAGGGGCGAAGAATTACTTTGCTGCATCTGTCACAGATGTGGCAGGTGCAGCAGGGAATTCTTTTTCCACGCGGGGATGAAGACATCTGCCGCATGCTGCAGATGTGTTCTTCATCCCCGTGGGGACACGACAGCAGCGGGCAGGAGAGTTTTTTTTTACACTAAAATTCTTGTTTTTAGGGAAGGGCTTATATGTAAAGTCCTTCCCTGAAAAACAATTCAGGGGTGCCGGCAGGCCATTGCCTTCAATGGTGCTGCCGGCAGCAGCTGCGGCTCCATTGGAGGCAATGCACGGTTCTGCATTCATGCGTGTTTTTGCACTTGTGTACGCACAAAAACACGCTCGTGAAGCCACCCTTCGGCCTCTCTCACACGGGCGTTTTTCTACAGCGGATAGCGCTGCAAATTCAGCGCTGTGCTAAATGCTGTACAAGGCTCCTATTTATTTCAATGGGGCTGCTCACACAAAGCTGAAAACGCTGCGTTGAAAAACGCTGCGTTTTGAAAGCGTTGCATGCTCTATTCTTGGGCGTTTTCAGCTGTGTGTCTTCAGGGAAATGAATGGGCAGCATTGAAAAACGCAGCGTTTTTGCAAACACCCTGTGTGAGAGAGGCCTTAGGCCTCATTGACACAAGCATATGCATTTTTACGTCCGCTTGCACGTGCCGTAAAATTGCATTAATTTAGAATAGCCACGATTGAGTCCTGAGCTTAATTAGCATTTTCCCATCCATTCACAAGGGTATATCACGTGAAAAATACGCTGCAACGCAGAATTCTGTCAGTCGACAGAAATCCTTAGAATGGCTTCTAATAGCGTAAATAGCAGCAGCTGTCCTCTTTTCCGAGCACCGGACACAGGTAAACTCCCTCCTCCTGCCTTTTTTTCAGCTCCCATAGGAGTCTATGGGAGCTTCCAGTGTTTTTCAGCAAAAGATAGTTCAAGACTGAAAACAGTTGCTGATGTTCTCATTTTGACGGCACGATTTTTTCACGTGACCAAAAATCGCTCATGTGAATGATTGCATTGGAATCCAATGGTCACGATTTTCGGACATTTTATCGCGGCTAAATAGCCTTAAAAATGCCTTAAGATGATGTTTTGTGGAATGCAATCTGTGGGGAAAACTATAACGACCTACAAGTCCTGAAGGCTTGCAGTTGGCAAGGCATGTGGGGAGTTATAGTTCTCTATCAAGGGCGTAACTGGAAAAGGCTGAGACCTAAGCAAAATTTTCAATGCGGCCTCCCCTCGAGCATAAACGCTGACTATATAGCAGTAGATACCAGCGCTACACACACTGTACACAGACAATATAAGTGATTACAGTACTCTTATATCCAGTGATCGCAATTGATGTCCTTTCTGAATGGAATTGCTCACTTATCTCGGCTTTTCCATCTATTCCAGACCGCCATAATGACTTCTCCCAGCCACAATTTGTCTCTGTAAAATCTGACATACAGTGAGTTTGGGCTCTTTACTTATTTAGCATATGATCTACATTTTACAAACTGCTACACAATCGACACATACCCATAGTGCTACACAATAATATGTACCGTGGATGTTGCAGTGCTAGAACGTCCCAATCGACTGGGATCCTCAGCAGCAGACCCCAGCCAATCTGTCATTGATGACCTATCCTGAGGATAGAATTATCAATAATATTTGCCTGGAAAACCCCTTAAATTGTCTAATGTGTAGTATATGCAGGATTGATCACTGGATGATACCATAATACTATAAAATGACAGAATGCATTATATACTAGGTCACATTCAGACCTGTGTTCAGCTCTCTGGTCTGTTTCCTCTGCTTCGCTCCACTCACTTGAATCTGGCACATATTGGATCTGAGTGGCATCGAATGACCTTATTGATTACAATGAGGCTTGTCCAGCTTCTGGTATTCCAGCCTAAAACTTCCTGCGTTCCGGAATTTTGTGCCAGATCTGCAGCGGATGCTGATATACTTAACATATGCACGTGGAGCGGGAAATTTTGCTGTCTTTGCATTCGCTCGAGTTCTCCGTCACCATCATATGCAGATACCTTCTTCTTATTTTGTTCACAGAATCAATGGTTGGTGTATTTCTGCTTACTAGTGTAGTGCAGCACTCCTCCGCTCATACGAATATAGTATCCCTATATACTGTCCTGCGAGTGGCCATAATGCTGGATTCATTTTACCAATTGTTGATTTTTATCCAGTTAAGTGTGACCCCTAGTGGTAAGTAGTGGAAATGCTGATCAGATCTCGGCACAGGTACCAGAAGTGAAAATTGTCAATTGTTGATACCTTTTAACCCCTTAAGGTCATTGCCTTTTTTCCCCTTCTTTTTTGATTTCCGGTTTCTCCTCCCCACTTTCAAAAAATCATAACTCTTTTACTGTTCAGCCATCAATTTAGCCACCTGAGGGCTTGTTCTTTTTGCAGGACGAGTCGTATATTTAAATGGTACTATTTAATGTATCATATAATGTGCTGCAAAACTTAAAGAAAAAAAATTCTAAGTGAAGTGAAATGAGAAAAAAATGCAATTTAGCCACATTTGCTAGGCTATTGTTTTTACAGCGTACACCCAAAGGCAAAAGTAACATGATAACTTTATTCTGCGGGTCAGTAAGATTATGACAATACATTTTTTGCTGTACTACTTAAAAAAAAGAATGTCTTTTGAATTTAAAATAAATTCCGTTGCCATCTTCTGGCCACCATAACTTTTTCATCTTTCCGTCGATAGGTTTGTATGAGGGTTTTTCTGGGACAACCTGTGTTTTCTATTCGTACCATTTTGAAGTAATACGATTTTTTGATCACATTTTATTAAATATTTTTTTGAGGACATGGTGACCAAAATATGCAATTCTAGCGTTGTTTCTTTTCTTCTTTCTGAGGACGTTCACCGCGCAAGAAAAATGATGCATTACTTTGATAGATTGGACTTTTTCGAATGCAGCGATACCAAATATGCTTTGGGGTTTTTTTGATTTGATTTTTTTAATAATTATAGGAAAATGGTTTTGCTAGCTTTTATGTTTTCTGATCATTCATACAACTTTTTTGTTTACTTATTTTCACATATTTTTTTTGTCCCCATAGGGGACTTGAACTTGATCATCATTTGATCGCTCATAAATAGAGATGAGTGAGCACGCTCATTTAAGGCTGATGCTCGATCAAGCATCGGTCTTGTCGAGTAACTGATTACTCGACCGAGAACTATGCGAGGGGGTCGTGGGGGGGGGGGGGGGGAAAGTGAGAGATCTCTCTCTCTCGCTCCCCCCCCCCCCCCGCTGCCGTTGCCAGCAAATGGCCACCACCCATCCTGTATGTAGCGAGATCGGCTCCTTCTCCATACAAACCCTAATGCGGTAGGGCTTACATGTACGCCCAAAAGTGTCAAGGGGTTGATGGCTAACTGAAATGATGACAAGTAACAAGCTTTGGGGAATACTTGTGTCTCTTCATCAGGCTGGTTTAACACCAACTGTAAAGTATCACATATTTATACACAAAAGGACTTAGCAATAATGTAGTTCATTAGTGTTATCAACCAGGACGATCAATATGAAGTGGGAGTGGCAGTGGAATAATTGGAGCAATCATATATAAGTAGTGTGAAAGTTTTCTTGTCCTCGGATTGAGAGCGGGTGAACGGTTGTGATGCCCCCACTGGTCTGAGGAGCAAATCCCTTAAGTGATGTAGAAGGACATAAATTCATGTTCCACATTCATTCCTGACCTGTGCCTCATAGGTGGTCGTGAACTTGTATTCTCAGACTTTTCTTTCTCACTGAGCTTTTTGAAATGACTTTTTAATAGAGATGAGCGAACCTACTCGGCCACGCCCCTTTTTTGCCCGAGCGCCGCGATTTTCGAGTACTTCCGTACTCGGGCGAAAAGATTCGGGGGGCGCCGTGGGTGAGTGGGGGGTTGCAGCGGGGAGTGAGGGGGAGAGGGCTCCGCCCTGTTCCCCGCTGCTACCCCCACTCCGCCACGCCTCCTCCGCCCCCCGGTGCACCCTGAATCTTTTCACCCGAGTACGGAAGTACTCGAAAATCGCGGTGCTCAATTGAGTAATTACTCGAAACGAGTAGGTTCGCTCATCTCTACTTTTTAACTATAAGTTTCACATCTATGTATGATGTTGTCGTCTAATAAAATGCTCTTGCACTGATAGTCTCTTCTTTTTTTGCTTTTATTGAGTGATGATTTGATTTCTCTCTCGTTCTAACTTTCTGTCCGGTTTCACCTACATGTGGACCACCAGTAGGACATTTGGTACATAGACTTAAGTAGACCTCATGTGATGTTGTGTAGTTGAAGTAATCCGGGATCTTGTAGTCCTGATGTGTGTTGGAAAACTTGATTTTATCAATAGTAATTATCTATGGACAGGTTTTGCATTCTTTTGGTTGCATGGAAATATTCCTGTTGGAGAGGATTATGACTTTGTCATCATGATGTTCCTCCGATTAGGGGGCTGCCGTTTACATAGAAGAGGGCAGTCTAGAAATACTTCTTTGTCATATTGGATGTAGTTTTCGCACAGCTGCCCTCCAGATGTGGGTTGGAGGTGACCACCAGAGGTGCCCAATGGTTACCTTGCTTTGATTTGTATTGTAGGAACTCACTTTTAGATACTTTGGAGAATATGGCAGTTTGGTTTTCCACTGTGCTTGGATGTAGTCCCGATTAACTAATGTCTTTTTCAGGCTGCCGTGGTGTTTGTCCCTGTACGTTTTGTAATTGGCTTTCATTAAAAATTTCTGATTGTTTGATTTCTATTCTCATATAGTTTTCCAAAGCACTTCATACTGGAGGACTAAAATCTTAGCAAATGCTGTCAGAGTAAAGGGACAGCTCTTCCTCTAGCCTGCTCCCCTGTTGTAGAGGGGCATTCACTGACTTTTTACTGAGCTATTACAGAGGACTGTATAGCAGTGCTGGGGGTTGGTGTGAGAGATCAGGAGGACAGAGAGCAGAGAAAGCTACTATTACAGAGGGATTTAATTCATTCCCGATTAAATTTCTGTTCTTATCAAAAGTGACGGGTGACAGGATCAGCAGCTACTCAGAGAGATGATGAGATATAGGGAGAGAGAGCTCTGTAGTATTGAGTGGACTTGGGTATGCTACACAGCCTCGGAAAGAGAAGGGAAGCTGAGTTTGTGTGCACTTTCCTGAGAGAGACCGAGCTGATCAGTGCTTGGAATGCCTCAGAGCCAGAAACTTGATTGTAGGAGGGCCTGTAAAACAAGTATGAGGCTTTGTGAATGCAAGAGAAGGAAAACTCATTACCAAAAGAGATAAGTGGATTATTTTTAACTGCAGGGACTTATTAAGTGTGTTGTTTTTTTATACACAAAGGTTTCTATACCCTCTAAGTTAATGACATACTCATAAAATGTTTTTAGCTGTTGCTCACACACCATCCATATGAGGTGATATTGTAATTATGATGATAGTAGGCTTGGTGCCTGATGGAGCAGGAAGACAGGAAGTCACTTTCATGCTCGGCCACGCAAAGATTTGCATATTGTGGTGTCATTTTACTTCCCAATGTACCGTGTTTCCCCGAAAATAAGACACTGTCTTATATACCCCCCCCCCAAAAAAGGGGCACAATGTCTTATTTTCGGGGGGAAGGGGCTTGTACTTACCTGGTCCGCAGCGTCCCGATGGTGTCCTGATGTTGTTCACTGAATGGCTGTGGTTGGCTCATCAGGCGCCGGCTGTGATTGGCTGCCAGAGCTCGATTAGCCAATCACAGTGCTCGCTTCTGCTGGAGGCGGGGGATTCAAAGCCCTGTCGCCAGCAGAAAGTATCTGTGAGACTGAGGAGGACGCCGCGCCGCCAGAGAGCCACCGGAGACCATGGGGATGCCGCGGAGCAGGTGAGTATTCAATTTTTTTTGGGGGGGGGGGCACCTGAAATAGGTCCTATTTTCAGGGGAGGCCATATATTTCAAGCCTCCCCCGAAAACCCGATAGGTCTTACTATCAGGGTAGGACCTATTTTCAGGGAAACACGGTATCTCAGATTGAGTACCAGTTCTTTTATTTTCCATTTAGACCTGGCAAGCGTTTAACCCTTTTCAATCCACTGTCTGATGTTTTCCTACATTCTGATTGAAGCCTGTGCTGCTCCAATGTCAGAAGATGTCCGGCAGGGTATTCTTACAGTATATTACCATCCGCTTTGTTGTCTGGGCCTCTCTGGCATGTCACATACTGCTGTACTGGCTCTAGCCAGCAGATGGCACCATTGTATAATGGCAGAAAGAGAAAGCCCCCTAGGAAAACCCTGAATCCAAAATTGGATTGCAAAGGGTTAACCCTTTAGCAACACAGAAAATACATTTATGTGCTGGACATGCAGGGTTTGTATGGAGCGGGATCGAGAGCCAATCCCGCTCATTGCAATGCAGGTGCCGACTGTCTGTGACAACTGATACTGCCCACAACAGATGTGATCAGTGTAAACACTGTTAACCCTTCTAATACTTTAATCATAGATATACAAAATTTGAAAAAAAAAATCAATCTTCCATATTTATAAAAAAAATTAAACAAAGAAACCCCAAAACATATTTAGTATCACTGCATTCATAGATGTCCGATCTACCAAAATAATGCATGGTTTATCCCACATGGTACTTAGGGGGAAAACCGCCAGAATTGCACCTTTTTGGTCACCATTGCTTCAAGAAAAAATGTAATAAAAAGTGATCAAAAAATTTGTACTCTAAGGCCTTAGTCAGACGGGCGTTTTTTGCCGCGATATGCGCATGCGTGCGGCGATTTTATAAAACCATTGCTTTGCAATGGTATCGGACACATGAGCGCTTTTTATGCGCTCGTCCGATGAATTATAGAACAGAAATCGCAGATCGCACCTATCTGCGATCTGCGATTCCTGTTCTCTTCTCTATATGCGCTCAATGGGGCCGGCGGCAGCAGCGCCGACCCCATTGAGAACATATAGAAGACAAATCATTCTTCTCTGCCACAGCTGTAACAGCTGTGGCAGAGAAGAACGATGTTTGCCCATTGAATTCAATGGAGCCGGCAATACAGCCGCCTCCACTGAATGCAATGGGCTGCCGGCGAGCGCAGGATGAATTGTCGGGAAGGGCTTAAATATATAAGCCCTTCCCTGCAATTCATCCTGAAAAGTGTTAAAATAAAAAATATATACATACTCACCTGCTCCCGGCAGCCGGAGTTCCGTGTGGCCGTACCGCAGTGGGTGTGAAGGGGGTGTGAGTCAGACCTGTCCCCTGATTGGCTCAGCGCTGACAATTCATCCCACACTCGCCCGCAGCGCATTGCTTTTAATGGAGCGGGCTGTATTGCCGCTCCATTGAATGCAATGCGCTGGACAGCTCCGGCCCGTTTCTAATGAAACGCGGCTAGGAGCAGATTTTCGGGCGATTTTCGGGCACCGGTCACACGATTTGCGGATGCGCATCCGTCATGCGATCCGCAAATCGCGCGAAAAAACGCCCGTCTGACTAAGGCCTAAAATGGTACCAATAGAAGCTACAGGATGTTCCGCTAAAAACAAACTATCACACAACTATGTCAACAGATAAAAAAAAGTTATGGCAGTCAGAAGATGGCTTCAAAAAAAATTTTTTTTTCCAAATAGTACAGCAAAGAAAAAACATATAAATGTGCAATTATTGTATTCATATTGATCCATAAAATAAAACTATCATATAATTTTTGCCATAACGTGTAAAACCAATAACCCTCTTTCCCAAAGATGGTGGAATTGCATTTTTTTTCCATTTTACTCCACTCACAAATGTTTAAAAGATTTTCAGTGCGTTATAATGTACATCAAATAGTACCAGTGAAAAATACAACTCGCCCCGTGAAAAAACAAGCCCTTAGACAGCTACATCGACAGAAAAATAAAAGTTAGGATTTTACTGAAAGTGGGGAGGAGAAACCGAAAATCTAAAAAGAATGTAGGGCCACATCTTTAAGTGGTTAATTCAACCTGATGTGGGATAATAGAATATAAAGGTTCCACATCTGTAGTAGCTAGGATGGTTCCCTCTGATTGGGGACCTATTGCTGATAGTTAAGTGGATTGTGCATTGAAGGTAGCTGGCTTTATTCTTCACCAAGAGTTAAAGAACTTCTTCCACCCATCCAATTGGCTCAGTGATGGTGCCCACACTTGTGATGATCGGTCTCCTTGGATTTCTAGGTTTATGCATTTGGGAAGCAGCACAATGTCTCTATTCTTGGACTTTCCAGTATCAAGTAATTTTGTTTTAAAGAACTTTTTGACAGATCAGCAATGATCCTTACTAGCTCCTTTTAGTCTTCCTGTATAGTAGCAGGTCTTGGACCTACTGTCATTGCATTGACGATATCATCCTCATCCGAAGTCTGAGCAATAGCTAAAATCATTATATTTCAATCTGTATCATCCCAGGATCAGCTTAACACTCAACTAATCCAATGCTGAAATAAACCTTCGGTCCACCATATTCGAAATGCAGAAAAATAAAATAGAGACCTCGCTGTACCAGAAGCCAACTGATCATCTAACATACCTCAGAATATACAACCTAAATACATCAAATTATTCATTATCTACAGTCAAACGACCAGATTTACGTAAAAACCCAGGGCAAAATGGTGCTTCATGCAGGGCTGTTTTGTCTTGAAAATGCTGGACGGCATAACTGACGCCAGACAGACACCTCAAGGCCAGTGGGGTCCATCATCATAATAATAATAATAAACTTTATTTGTATAGCGCCAACATATTCCGCAGCGCTTACATAGACGGGGGATACAGAAAGACAAAAATACAAACATTACAGAACCACAGTTACATAGTAATCAATTGATGGAAACAATAGGGGTGAGGGTCCTGCTCCAACGAGCTTACATACTACAAGTAATGGGGTGATACAGAAGGTAGAGGGGCTGGCGATGTGCACTGTATGGCGAAGTGGAGAGTGAGGGGTGATATACACACAGACAATGGTCAGATATTTAGCTGTGTGACGGCAGAAACGGTGTGACTGCAGGAGCGGTTTATGATGGCTAGCAGGGATTGCAGTGAGTAGGTCAGGGAGCATGTTATCAGGCGGTGTACAGAGGGGTTTGTTTAGGGAATTCGGTATGCCTCCCTGAAGAGGTGCGTTTTTAGATCACGCCTGAAGTTCTGCGAGTCCTGGATTGCTCGGGTAGCCTTTGGTAGTGCGTTCCAGAGGACCGGTGCTGCTCTGGAGAAGTCTTGTAGGCGGGAATGAGAAGTTCGAATTAAAGGGGCGCTCAATCTGGTTTCGTTAGCAAAGCGGAGAGCCTGGGCTGGTTGATGGATTGAGATGAGGGAGGCAATATAGGGGGGCGCTGCACTGTGGAGGGCTTTGTGGATGAAGGTGGCGAGTTTAAATTGAATTCTGTATTTAACGGGCAGCCAGTGCAGTGACCGTCACAGGGCAGAGGCGTCCGAGTAGCGGCTGGACAGGAAGATGAGCCTGGCTGCCGCATTCAGGATGGATTGGAGAGGGTAGAGTCTGGTGCAGGGGAGGCCGATCAGCAACGAGTTGCAATAATCGAGCCGGGAGTGGATGAGGGCAACAGTAAGCGTTTTTAGCGTGTCTACAGTGAGAAAAGAGCGGATTCTTGCGATGTTCTTGAGGTGCAGCTGACATGTTCGGGCCAGAGATTGGATGTAGGGGGTAAAAGAGAGATCAGAATCAAATATGACTCCAAGGCAGCGGGCATGTTGTCTAGGAGTTATGGTGGCGCCACACACTGAGATGGGGATGTCAGGAGGAGGTCGGTTAGTGGAGGGTGGAAATACCAGCAGGTCAGTTTTAGAGAGGTTTAGTTTTAGGTAGAGAGAGGACATGGTGTTAGAGACAGCGGACAGACAGTCGGTGATGTTTTGGAGTAAAGGTGCAGAGATGTCACGGGAAGAGGTGTATAGCTGGGTGTCATCAGCATACAGGTGGTATTGGAGGCCAAATCTCCTGATGGTTTGTCCAATAGGGGCTGTGTAGATAGAGAAAAGAAGGGGGCCGAGGACAGAGCCCTGGGGGACCCCAACAGCAAGGGGAAGAGGAGGGGAGGTAGAGCCAGCAAAGGAGACACTGAAAGAGCGGTCAGATAGGTAGGAAGAGAACCAGGAGAGGGCAGTGTCCTTTAGGCCAATGGAGCGTAGCATACTGAGGAGGAGTTTGTGGTCAACAGTGTCAAATGCTGCGGAGAGGTCGAGGAGGATCAGTAGGGAGTAATCGCCCCTCGATTTGGCTGTCAGTAGGTCATTGGATACGCTTGTAAGGGCAGTTTCTGTCGAGTGTTGAGGTCGAAAGCCAGACTGTAGGGGGTCTAGGAGAGAGTGCTCTGATAGGTAGCTTACAAGGCGGGAGTAAACCAGCCGTTCTAGTAGTTTGGAGATGAAGGGGAGGTTTGAGATGGGTCGGTAGTTGGCAGCATCAGTCGCGTCTAGAGTCGGCTTCTTTAGCAATGGGGATATGATGACGTGTTTGAAAGAAGAGGGAAAGATGCCAGAGGTCAGAGAGAGGTTGAATATAGTGGTGAGATGGGAGATGACCACTGGGGAGAAGGAACGGAGGAGGTGTGAGGGGAGGGGGTCGCTAGCGCAGGTGGTGGGGCGAGCAGAGAAGAGCAATTTGGAGACTTCTTCCTCTGTCGCTGGTCTGAGTACAGACAGTGAGCAAGAGCTAGATGCAGTTCTGACAAGACTAGGGTCAGGGCTAGTCTGGGATTGGGAAGTTATTTCCTGACGAATGTCGGATGTCATCAATTTTCTTTTTGAAGTAGGCAGCCAGCTCTACACCACTGAGATCTATCCCAGGGGGCTTTGGTTTAGGGCTGAGAAGGGAGTGAAAAGTATCAAAGAGCCGTTTAGGGTTGTGCGATAATAAGGGGACGAGAGAGGTGAAGTAGACTTGTTTGGCATGGTGGAGGGCAAGGTTGTAGGTTCTGAGCATGAATTTGTAGTGGAGGAAGTCTGCGGACGTTTGCGATTTCCTCCACAGCCGTTCAGCACTTCTAGAGCACCGCCGGATGAAGCGCGTGAGCCAGGGTTGCCGTGGTCTACATCGGATGGCTCGGGTCCTGGGGGGCGCCGCTTCATCCAGGGCATGTTTGAGAGCGGTGTTGTAGTGAGCGGCAGCCAGGTTGGGGGAGGTGAGGAGAGAGATGGGGGACAGAGAGGACTGTAGGGATTCAGCAAAGTTCTGGGTGTGAATGGCCTTAAGGTTCCTGTAGGTACTGTAGGTAGGTGGGTCTGGAGAGATGTTAGGGAGCGTGACAGAGAAAGAGAGGAGGTTATGATCCGAGAGCGGGAGAGGGGAGTTAGTGAAGTTGGCAGCAGAGCAGAGACGGAGGAAGACCAGATCCAGGGTGTTTCCATCCCTGTGAGTGGGAGAGGCTGTGAGTTGAAAGAGACCAAGGGAGGAGGTGAGTGAAAGAAGCTGAGAGGCAGATGGGGAGATAGGGTCATTAGTGGGGATGTTAAAATCACCTAAGATGAGGGTTGGAATTTCACAGGATAGGAAGTGGGGGAGCCGTACTTATATTCTATGGCTTACAAGCTGGAGTTTTCTTCACGTGTCTCAGGTACACAGGCAGTCTCCTGATGAGATAACAGAATTCAGCAGTTGAGTTAGCGGCCCACACAGCCCTGTGCTTCTTATGTAAACCAACGTGACTGCCAACACAGCCAACCCAACCAGTCCGGCTGACTCACAAAGACGACACAGATTGTCCTAGCTAGATTTTGTTTATGTAACAAGCAGATGTATAAGACATGGCAGTTCAAATACAAGGACGAGAAACTTGCAGAATTTGTGGCTTTAAAGCAACAGCAATAACTTTGCCGAACATGAAGAATATATAGTTAAAGAGGTTGTCCCACCTCAGCTTTTCTTGGCTGAGATGAGAAACCTGCAGCTGGCTTCCCAACAACTTCAGTGGATGTTACGGAAACAGGTGAGGCGGCAACCTTAAACTGTTTCCATGACGCACATACAAAAAAGGCTACCATAGCGGCTGTTTCCGTTACATCCACCGAAGTTGTCGGGAAGCCAGCTGCAGGTTTCTCATCTCAGCCAGGAAATGCTTAGATGGGACAACCGCTTTAATTATACATTCTGCATGTATAGTGACATTTTTACCGTGAACCAGAGTCACTTCAAGAATATTTTCAGCTGTCCATCATCAAACCCTCCGAGTATTTGTCCCAGACAGTAAGTCATACAATGTCAAGGCCTACAGAATCCTTGATGCATGAATTGTATAAACAAGATCTACTTTACTTAATCGAACTCAAACACAAACTGTCAGATAGGACCAAAAAGAATGAATGAAGTGGAGGGATATCAAAACATGGTGCTATGCAGTCAAAAATGTAAGGCAATGTGTTTTTTAACAAGAATCTGGCAAAGCGTTAAGCAAATAAACCACAATAGGCCATTTATAATGCACACAAGGGTACAAACTACTAACCAGTATTGGACATGTTAACAGCATCAGAACAGTGTGGGTTCTTTACTGTAAGAGCAGTGAGGCTATGGAAGTCTCTGCCTGAGGGTGTGGCGATGGTGAATTTCATAAGAGTTCAAGAGGGGCCTGGATGTCTTTCTTGAGTGATAAAATATTATATGTTATAACTATTAATAACTTTAAAAGGGTCGGTGATTCAGGAATTATTCCGATTGGAGTCAGGAAGGGTTTTTTCTCTCAAGTGGGGAACATTGACTTATACCTCATTGTTTTTTTTTTTGCCTTACTCTTGATCAACATTGGGGGGTAATAGGCTGAACTAGATAGATATATGTCTTTTTCAGGCTTGCATTCTATGTGTGTTACTATGTCTCAGACTCCAATGCGCAGTTCACCCCATGGCTTCCTCCCCGGTTATTATAATATTACTAAGTTACTTTAAAGATATAGCAAAAGAAAAACATCAGCTCACCATCTCCTAATTAGGTATATCAGCTTGAGAAGTCCATCCAATGCACAGAGAGAAGAGGACTGCCAAGCTGCTTCTCGGGCAAAGTTGCTCATACAATATAATATTCTCCAACTTCGGTATAAAAATCTAGAAACTTTATTAATATATAACTAAAAAACATTCGTTGCACAACCCAGTAAAATCCTCCTCCTACGCGGTTCGAGCTACAAATAATATAATATAATGAATAAGAGCCTTTTGTAGCTCGAAACACATGGGTGAACATTTTTTCTGGGTTGTGGACCCGAAATTCATTAATGATGTACTAATAAAGTTTCTAGATTTCCATACTGAAGCTGGAGAATATCATATTATATCAGAAACTTTAAAAATATGCTTACCTACTCTCACAGGATTTCAGAATCATCTTACTGCATTGTCACGGCTTAGAGGAGGAGTCTAGCTCTACCTGACAGGAAGTAGCAATCAGCCACTTCCTGTTGCAGATAAAGTGGTAGGAGAAGTCGTCACTTAAAGGTGAAAAGTTGTACAAAATCATCATACATAAGGATATAGGAGCGCAGTCAGGTTTTCATTTGTAGCTGGAGGTACACGTTAATAAGCTGTGGCCCTCCTACATAAGAGGTTGAAATATCTAAAAGTGTCAGTATTGTCTGCAGCTACCAAACAATTGCCTGATTTCTATGTTCTAGACAGAGTAAATAATGAAGAGTGACCCCATGGGTTGCCATGGGCAAAACTGGCATTTTTCCTTAGACCATTTTATTCATGAAGTTAGGGCATTCGCACTTGGTATTCTTTATTGAGAATTTCTCCACTTTTTTAAACTATCCACTGAATATGTCACAGAAGTAGCATCAATGTTGGTCTGACTACCAGAACCTGGTCGTTCAATTTCTGTTTATGGTAAAGTGGGCATGCATACCATACGCAACCACTCTTCATTGAAATCTGTGAATAATATGGAGGCAACCAAGTTAGTGAACACCCTCCCCCCGTCCTCCTTTTAAATAATCTAAGATGTATATTGGCATAGAGTTTACAATGGAGTAAGAGTATTGATCTGTGATATAATCTATAGAACTTTCTGCTTTTAAGGTCCCCCTGCCGAAACACTAGAGCCTACAAGACCTTTGCCTACACTTCCACCACGCAGAATCCAATCCACATCTGAAAGAAAGCACGAAAGACAGCCGAGGCCTCGCCCTCCATCTGGAGAAAAACCGGCCCATCCTGGCAACAGGCCGAATATATGTGATGGAAATTTTAACACTGTCGCCCTATTTAGAGGAGAAATGTTTGTGTTTAAGGTATTTGAAGAATAGCAAAAACTCCAATGTGTATTATGTATTATTTCTTAATAGGTAGAAATTCTGTTACATTTTGTATGTTGTGAAAACAAGTTAAGAACAGCTATTATATCGCAATGAAATAATTTATAGCTTTCCTCTCCTTTCACTTGTAATGCCATGCCTAACCACATGATGCGCGGTGATGAGAAATATTATCTTAGAGTGCATAAAGAGTAGAGATGAGCGAGCACGCTCGGATAAGTCAGTTACTTGAGCTAGCCTCGCTCTTCTCGAGTAACTGCATTCTTGTCCGAGCGAGCTCGGGGAGGCGGCGAGGGGCGCGGGATAGCGGGGGAGAGAGATCTCTTTCTCTCTCCCCCCCGAGCACGCTCAGATAAGAATGCAGTTACTCGAGAAGAGCAAGGCTCGCTCGAGTAACTGACTTATCCGAGCATGCGCGCTCATCTCTAATAGGGAACATCAGATTTCCATGACCTTCCAATAGGTGGCACTGTGGAGGAATTATTCTATTACTCATTTGCATTGCTTTTTCCCAGGTAGCATTGCATGGTCTATATAAGGCTCTCAACACTATTGAGATGCTCTCCACAAGGAGAAACATCACCCCCTGGTCTAACATTCAGCTGAGGACATGCAGAACAAATATTAAAGTGCCACCTAGTGGTGAAAATAGTGTAATGATTTACATTTCCTGTCTCTCCTCAGCTTATCTGCAATTTCAGTTTCTCAGACTTGAAACTTCTTCACCCAACACTGCACATTGCTAATGTCTGCTACAGCATCCCATAAACATTCTTCCGTTGATTATGGATTTCCTTAGATGCACACTCCTCCTGTTTGTGGCAGCTCTTTGTTTTAGCCTCCGATCCATGATCCTAATCACTCAGTCTGAAAAAGAGAAGCGTACATTAGTAGAATAAGAACACCTATAGAAGATCGTTCTTAGGGTGGCTTCACATCTGCCCTCAGGGTTCCGGTTTCCTGCTCCATTCGGGGAGCAGGAAAGGTGAATCCCTGCGGCTGAACGGCTCAGTCTCTGAACGGAACCAAACAGCACCGGATGGACCACGTTGACTATAATAGGGTCTGTCTGCTTTCCGTCCAGCTGTTTGGCTTTTGGATTAAAGAAAAAACACTATGTGCAGCACTTTTCTTCCAGTATTTTGAGCTGTACTTGTGACAGAACATCCGACTGGAAGTGGATGTAAAACCGGCCATAGCCATTCACAATGGTTCCAGTAGAAGACAAGTTACAGACACAGGGGGGTTGCTTTTTGATTCATCCTCTTACATAAAATACAAATTATTGAGGGGTTCTCAAGTATTGCAGGATGTAGTGCTTTATATGTCTTGGGTATTTCAAGGCTATTCGTCTTCTACTTGCTAATTAAAACAATAAGGGGGTGTTAATCTATGTTTATGCCAATAACATCCCACTCTCCAGTCACCAGCAGATTGGCTCCAGGTAGCTTACTCACTTATTTATACAGTATCCATCAGATTTCCTGAAATGAAGTGACATTACCGAGTCAGAACACTAACATTTATTATCTATCTATCTATCTCATATCTATCTATCTATCTCATATCTATCTATCTATCTATCTATCTATCTATCTATCTATCTATCTATCTATCTATCTATCTATCTATCTATCCATCTATCTCATATCTATCTAATATCTATCTATCTAATATCTGTCTATCTATCTAATATCTATCATCTATCTATCTATCTCATGTATATATCTATCTAGTATCTATCTATCTAATATCTATCTATCTTTCGGTCTATCTAATATCTTTCTATCTATCTAGTATCTATCTAATATCTATCTAGTATTTATCTATCTATCTAGTATCTATCTAATATCTATCTATCTTTCGGTCTATCTAATATCTTTCTATCTATCTAATATCTTTCTATCTATCTAGTATCTATCTAATATCTATCTAATATCTATCTAGTATTTATCTATCTATCTAGTATCTATCTAATATCTATCTATATTCGCATACACAAATAATGCATTTTGCTATATAGCTATTTTAAAATTCCGCTCCGTTTCCCTGAGCACCGCTGTGACGGGAAGCATTGCTATGGATACTGCCATTAATAGTTAACTAGTAACTCACCTAATTTCATCATTTCACATGTCACATAGACTTGTCAGAAGCTGACTGTGATGGAAGTTTGTGAGCTGTTTCCAAATCTCAGCCCCCAAATTAAGAGGCTGCGGTGCGGTGTAGCACTCGCGCAATGGGAACGTTCTAACGCTCCATCAAGCACCTTCATGAGAGAAGTTAATGGGGTTCCAGCTTACCAGCAATCCCTATAGAGATTAAGGGCCCTTTTACCCGGGCTGTGCATTTAACTTTGCTAGCTGACAGTATAGGATATCGATTCCCGCCCATTAAAGTGCTTGTACATGAGCAAATGATCACTAATTTGGGGACAAATGATCATTACTGCGATTCTTCATCCCCATACAGATTCCCCTCTTTACATGAGGAGATGCATTGCTTATAACAGATCTGATTAGCCTGAGAACAAGCATCTGCTGATTCGTTGGCTGATTGGCAGCTCATTCATACGGGCTAATGATTTAGCAAACAAAACTTTGGGGAAAAAGTTTGCACCCACTCATCGACCCATGTAGAAGTGCCTTTAGGGATGCAGATAAGGAATAATAACCAACATTGCCCACATTTATCAATCAATTTATGTCTATTTTTGTGTAAACTGAGCCCGATACCAAACCCAAAACCAGTAGTGTAGAACAAGAGACCTCCAGCTTCAGCCCACATAGAATGAATTTCAATAATCTTTCTAGCAATGGACCACACAAGCCAAAGTGTAGACCGGTGACTCTACTTAAATATTTTGGCCAAGTGGCAATGGCCGTGATTAAAGGGGTTAAAAAAGAACACCGCACAGCGCTTACCTGAATCCCCGCGCTCCGGTGACTTCTTACTTACCTGCTGAAGATGGCCGCCGGGATCTTCTCCCTCGGTGGACCGCAGGGCTTCTGTGCGGTCCATTGCCGATTCCAGCCTCCTGATTGGCTGGAATCAGCACGTGACGGGGCGGAGCTACACAGAGCCGGCATCCTGCACGAGCGGCCCCATTGAGAAAAGAAGAAGACCCGGACTGCGCAAGCGCGTCTAATTTGGCCATTAGACGCCGAAAATTAGACGGGCTCCATGGAAACGAGGACGCTAGCAACGGAACAGGTAAGTGAAAAACTTCTTATAACTTCTGTATGGTTCATAATTAATGCACAATGTACATTACAAAGTGCATTAATATGGCCATACAGAAGTGTATAGACCCACTTGCTGCCGCGGGACAACCCCTTTAAGGATGCCTAGCCGAAACATGTAAGCTTAGTCATCTGGCTCTGATTTGAAATCCATTCTATCCAGGATGAAGCTGGAATCTCTTGTTCTGCACTACTTTTAATACCTTTGGAACAGTTCACTACCACAATGTCTTGTTTTAGTTTGTTCTTTACTGGTGTTTCAAACACTAGGCTTAGTAAATGTGGGTCTATATGGCTTGTAGGCTTGATGGACAGCTGGTATGCTACAAGAGGCATGTACAGATATATCTATTCTTATACTTAGGGATTGGAGAATAACTTATCACATGACCTGTCACGGACGTTCTGTAGGGAATCGATAATAAAAATGTAAGCATTTTTTACAAGGCAGACGACTGTACTCTAAGGATTAATGTAAATGCAGCAGCACATTACAAGCCACCTCCTAAATCTGTGCAGCCTATATATATATATATGTTTTTCCTTTCCTATGCAGGACCGATGGTTTTGGCGGCTTCGTAATAACAAAGTACAGGAAGGATATCCAATGCAAATCGAGCAGTTCTGGAAAGGACTCCCACCTAAAATAGATGCAGCGTATGAGAGATCAGATGGGAAATTTGTCTTCTTTAAAGGTACTTTCTACATATCTCCTAAAACCTGCAAAACCTTATGTCTAAATAAATAAATATAGGCATAGAATGTATAAGATCCCCGGGTGTGTATAGTTATGACAGAGGTGGATCGAGACCACCCTGAGCCATGGCTATCAATCCAGAAGAACCATGACTAGTGACTTCTTTCTGATGGATAGGCTGACCATCAGTAGTCGAAACTATTCGTCTCCACTGATAGGTTTTTGTAGCGGTCTTCTGTCTGGTAATGGTAGCATGCATGAGTAGACAGTTGGGTGCAATGGAGTTGGCCTTTCTACTTTCTAGGCACAAGTGTATAAGTTTTCTTAGTACTGTGTGGATTTAATTATTTGTTCTAGTGAAGAAACACCAACAGATTCCCAATTGTGAGCCTGAACCATTAAATCGACGATCCAGGCCAGGAAAACAAAGATGGTTGAACCACTTCTCTAATTTCCTGATGGACACTGTACATTAGCATGCATCATAGCAGGTTAGATGTCTTAGACTAATGATGCACTAGTAATGTACAGGGTGTATCAGGTAATCCGAGAAGCTGGTGCAGCCATCGTTGTTCAGGCCTGGAGGGTCGCTTTAAGCAAGAGTGGCCTAGAGACACGGCTGTCAACCTTAAAGAGAACCTGTCATCAAGTTTTACCCATTTAAACTGATCCCATCAGTTTACCCTATTCAAACTGATGGTAATGTCCAGAGAACAGCCATATACCTTAGAAAACAAAGTTATAAAATTTCCTGTGCCATATGTTAACTAAGGCTGAAGGATCCACTGTGTGCCTGCAGGACTCCCAAGTGTTTGGTTGAGTAAGAGATAACCCAGTCCATCTTTGGTTGATTGACGTAGATGACACCTCCTTCGTTATTCTCAAGCCGCTCCGACCATATTTCGATGCATGTACAGAATGGAAATGAATCCTCTGATAACAGCAAATTTACAATGCTCTAATTCTAATTCAGTGTACAAGCACATTGGGAATTCTTTGCTGTGGGTAGAGAATTCATTTTCATTGTGTGAATGTACTGTGAATGCTGTAAGTGTCATCCAAGTCAATAAGCCAAAGATGTCCCAGGTTGGCACCGATTCATCTGGACACTTTGGAATCCTGCACACGCCTTGTAGAAACCTCAGTCCTGATTACCATATGACTCAGGAGTTTTAATGACCTCATTATCTAAGGTTTGAAGCCGGATGGAATTTTATTTACGCTAAAATGAGTTTTTTGCCTTCCTGTGGATCAACATTATAGATAATGGGTTGAGCTGGATAGACATATGTCTGCCTTTTTTGGCCTTACAAACTATGTTAGTAGGGTATGTCTCTGTAGTCGAGACACATAACCATAAGTTTAGGAAGGTGTCTACACTTGCTGCAGCATGGTGGGCCAATTTATATGGATAAATGCTTGTGACCGGTTCCATTTAATAGCGTTTCCTTCAATGTCTAGAATATGCAGTAATAAAGCATAACAATTAGTTCATGGATTGTTAATTCAGTTATTCACTTCTTGATATAGGAGATAAATACTGGGTGTTTAAAGAAGTAACAGCAGAACCTGGGTATCCACACAGTTTGGTAGAGTTGGGAAGTTGTCTTCCACGGGAAGGTATTGACACAGCTCTGAGATGGGAGCCAGTTGGCAAAACCTACTTCTTCAAAGGGGACAGATATTGGAGATACAATGAGGAGAAGAGGACAGCTGATCCTGGTTACCCAAAGTCGATAACTGTTTGGAAAGGAATCCCAGAAGCACCTCAAGGAGCCTTTGTGAGCAAAGAAGGGAGTAAGTACTGCTATGTGCATACCACAAAATATCAGGGCAAAACTGAGAAGAGTCAAGACAGGAAATACACACACACTATTTACTATACTAATTTGGCTAAGTGTATGATTTCTGTAAATGTTAGTTAACAAAACGGCCGCCATCTACAGCTTGTGAGAAACCTGTTCTAGATCTCTCCTCTCAGGTCTCATCAATCTGTCCTAGTTACATTCTAAGACGGGTTTCTCACTGGCTGCAAATGCTGGCCATTTTATTACTTCACTAGACAACCCCTTTAAGGTGTAACCATCTTATTGTTTAAGATGGAACGATCCTATAGAAACGTCTGACAGTATTTCAATTGTTTTCTTCATTCACCTAAAATAAGTTGTCACTGTGTAGAACACCCATCCCTCTTGTCTGATCTGCCTGGACTGTTAAACTTCTTCATGTTGGTTTTAAACTGGCCTACTTCATTTTTGCCATCACTTCCATAGTTTAAATGTTTGACTTCTATGATATATTCAAATTCCTTGCCCGTCATAGTCATAAAATATTTCAACCGATGAGTACTGTCATACCACTCATTTTAATACCTGCCTACATGAGAAATAGCTTGGAAAAACCGTCACAATGATCTCCACGTCCTAATATATAAGGTACGTCCCCAATCATAGTTGACTTGAGTAGTTCATGTGAACTTTCCTGAAAGAAATGGCTATGTCTTTATATGGGACACTTAACCTAAGACAACCAGACTTCATGAATAATCACAGGCTCCAGGAGAGTTCAGCAGACCTCTGATGGTTACCTTGGCCAGTAATGCAACCTTAAAACCCTTAAAGTTGAGTGTCCCTCTGACTGTCTACTCTACAGACGTTTGCCTGTCCAATCTGTCATGCAAGAAAATATCCCACTCTTCCAGGAATCTGGGGAATCTCTCTTTTCTTGGACATTCGAAGAGTGTCTTGAGTCTCTTGGACATTCGAAACGAATTGGCATTACTATTGTTAAAGAAATCTATGTATATGAGAAGCGTTATGACTCCCCATAGTGTTCTCTTAGGGCTTGTATTACATCCAGTAAAATTGGACGAGTTGAAAATATACTTTTTTTTTAAACACGGGAGCCTACGGGCAATGGATGGCATCCATAATAGGTATAACATTTCTAACAAGGGAGCCCAATGGATGCCATCTTTCACCCTTCATCTTGGGATACGTTGAGACAAGAGAAAATTTAAGGGAGGATACTGTCTGTTATTTATTCCTTAAATAATTCTGGATGTTTGTCTTTCACAGCTTATACTTATTTCTATAAAGGAAAGGAATATTGGAAATTTGATAATCAGAAGCTGTCGGTGGAAGTAGGTTACCCAAGATCAATAGTAAAAGACTGGATGGGCTGCAACCAAAAAGACGTGGACAACAGCAAAGACCGACACCTACCACATGATGATGTGGATATTATGGTGACAATTAATGACGTGCCAAGCACCGTAAACGCTATAGCAGTGGTAATCCCTTGTATATTGTCCCTGTGCATTTTGGTCTTGGTATATACTATTTTCCAATTTAAAAACAAAGGTGTACAACAAAACGTTACCTACTACAAACGGCCAGTACAAGAATGGGTATGACAGGATCTGGAACATTTTTCTTTTCTTTAGTTTCTATGAGGGCTAACAGGATGCTGGGATCCGGAGTCCACCGGTCAGACCGGAAACAGACGTTCATCGATGGCGGTCCCAGTTTTACAAGCAAGGGAAGACCTTACGGTATACAGAGATGGCCTTACACAATGGAGCCTCTTTCATTCTTACTGCCTCATACTTGTATCTTTTCTAGTGTGCCATTTCCTCGGGTCACTTTGTGAGCACCGAGTAACTTGCTTGGAATTTTCTTCAGAAAAAAAAAAAAAAAAAAGAAAATATGACTGTAGCTGAGAACTTGTCTCGAAACCAGCTTTCTTCATTGAAATCGGATACTTTCAGACTTGTTTCTTAAAATCAATTTGAGCAGAAAGAGATGAAGCACACAAAGGCAAAGAATCGTCACGGAAAGGTCTTTAAAAAACATCTGTTCCTCCGTATGGCTTGCCACAAAAAAAAAAAATGCACAAAGAGGAACTCATCATTTTTTTTCTTTTTGTTCAATCCCTGCTGGTCAGAATTATTATTACATACAAAGTTGTTAAATATAGATTATCGAATTGGCATTCTCTGCCTGCACTCTTGAATAGTTGTTACAGATCGAAAGGAAAGATTTTCCTTGAGTTTGCCGTCTTGTGTCGAGCCAAGGACGGAGTCTCAGAAAATTGTTCACCCAATGACAATATTTGGTAAATGTTGTACTCATGTAGAAACCTAAACAGAAAGTGAAATAAAACAAAAAAAAAGAAAAATATATATTAAAACGGTTTTGCTGAATGTCACAGTATAAGAGAACGGATAAGTAACTAGTAAAAGTACGTTTAAATCCCATAACTACTCATACTGGAATATTGTAATATGTTATTATGATTATTTATTTTATTTTTTAATTGCCTGAGTTTGAATAATAAATTCTATGCTCTCTAGGCCTTTCATTTCTTTAAAAAAAAAATTGCTATTATTTCACTTTGGTACATTTTTTTTAACTAAAATAGGAACAAAGGATACAAAACTAAAAAAAAAAAATAGATAACCGTTTTTCACAAAATATTACTTTTCTACTTTGAAAATTCATATTCACCAAATGAACGTTGTGCATGTATTAAAAACATGACACATTTCAATTCGTGTCCATGCAGAAAACCTGTTCATCTGGATGGACATTTGTTGGTGATTTAAGGGAAATTTTTCATTTTGTAAAAATCCAATTAAAGAGAATTCATGCATTTTAATTGGAAAAATGAAGGAAAAATCTGAAAATGTATCACAATCTGCGGCTTCATACACTCTAAAAACCAAATCCTTAAATCCTGAGAAGGGTGAACGGTAATATTTAAACTTTAGTTTTGCAACTAAAATTGAATGTTCAGTTTTTAACACTATGTGGTTTCCATGTCCAAAAATAATTTGAGGATTCATTTCTTGATGTATCTTGTTTGTGGGCGGAGCTCTCTTTTCTGATATAGAATTTCAAATTTCCTTGATTTGGAGCGGAGTATCAGAAAAAACAGACCTCCCAGCACTAAGTGGTGTTCACCACTGACAAACACTTAAAGCGGTTGAACCCAAATTACAAGTTTTTGCCTATCTAGAAGATGGGGAGTTACTTGCTGATCGGTGGGGGTTCCATTGCTGAGACTCCCATCAATCCTGAGAATGGGGTCCCACTCACTGTGGACTTACTTCACACGCACATCCTCCACAGTGAGGAGGAGACTGAATAGCTCACTGATGCTCTATTCACTTTCAGTTAGACTACAGAGATACGTGGGCAGCAAGCACTTGGTTATATCTGCACTGCTTCCATAATTGAGGAGTGCTGCTATGCTGTTTATGTAACTCTTATTACGCTGTTTTTGTAACATTGTCATTAACTTCTATGGGAGTTATGAAATTAGAATACAATTCGGCTGTTTCCATAACCTGGGCCGGTGCCAGTGGGGGCCAAAACTAGAGATAGGTGCAGGTGGCTCTGACTTTTATGACTTGACCCGTGCATATACCACACAAGTCTGAAATGGGAATCCCACTTTAATTTTCACTTGAAGCATAGTAATATGCTTGCTTTGTTTTGTGGCCTTATTTTCTCAATATTTTCTCAGTTGTTAACCAGTATCACTAGTACGTATAACAAATGCATAAAACTTCATTATAAAGGAGTGCGGTACATTGTTCAATTTTTGTTAAACATTTTTACTTCAAATATCGGGCTGCTAAAATTTATGTTGGAAATAAAACTGGTGTAAAAACTAATTTTTAAATGCAAAAGAATTAAGAACATTTCTAGTTTCTGTACATTTTCAACACATAGTGTGAATTTAATTATTTCACCCCTATTGAAGAATAGAGGAACTTCTTAATATGTTCCATATTTTTGCTCTCAAATCAGCAGAATATGAGTTAAAATGTCCAAGAATCCTATCTTTACCTTTCACATCCCCTTTTTCTACCAAAATGATGGGTTCCGGTTCCCTTGTTAGTCCGAGTATCCCACCCCTTCGATGACATATTGTAGTGACATAGGACCACTGTAGCCTATCACTGACCAGAACAGGGTTGTAGTTACATTTTCTTATAGTGTTTTAAACTCTTTTAAGTAATTAAAGTCATAGTCACAGCCCATTGATTTTTTTTAAGAATACGTATAACACTAGCGGTCTAGTTAGAGGTTATCGGTTCCTGTTTCGGGAGTCCTGGCATTTTTTCTAATTGTATGAACACATGAAGATGGCCACAGATGCCACCATTTTTCATTTCATACAATAAAGAACATCTGCTGTGAAATTTGTTTTTACCAAAATATAGCCGTGCGACCGGTTGTAAACTCTATCTGTTAGGATCTTTATCTTACATACTTCCTTGGGTAGCAGTTGTTCTGATGGCTATTGTTGCTTTTTTTTTACAATTGGTTGAGAATTTCTGTTGTAAAGTAAGATGATTTTTGATGATTTTCTTTGGTCATCATTGCAACGTTTGGTTGTATATGCACTTTCCAGAATCACTGGTCTTGTAATGACAAATGTGAGATTCATCTGCTAGGAAAAAATGTGTCTATGGGTTTATGACCATCTTAGTAGGATTACTGTTGACATTGCAGGACCAGATAGTTTGATTTGGAAATGAGTAGAGTGCCGTAAAAGTATTGATTCAGAGGGATATCGCATCCAACTTTATGTAAAACGAACTCATTTTGATTGAATCGTAAATCTAATTATATTATCACTAAAAAAATCTTTTTCTTGCCAAATATAAATGTAGATTAGATGTACTGCAGCCAAATAACGTATCTCTAAACTGCATTTCTTGGCTTTGTTTTCACCCAGTTGCATGGCTTCTGTAAATGTACTGTTCCTCGCATGCTTTTGGAACAGGCAGGCTCTTTGTTATTTGATTTTGCCCTTATTTTAGCAGTTTTCTTATGCCCAAATGTGAAGCTGCAGCTACATCCCCTCCTCTCCCTCATTTCTATTATATACCTATTACAGATTTCATGAGAACTAAGGAGGTTCACAAACATTAACAGACAGCCTGTAAAGCAAGGAACAGGAACTGTAGGCTGCCGGATGGTGAGGGAGATAGTGTTATCTCCTAATAGCATATGTAATAATAATACACTTATTATATTGATGTGTATGCTAGAATATACAGTTTGAGGTTTTTGAGGATCCTTGAAACCTGAAAAGAGGCATATCACACATATGAAAGGGGTCCTCCAGGGAGGCACACTCTATACCCGGACCTGTGGTGTCAGAATCTCCAAAATGTATATCACATGACCTGTTGTCAGAATCAGGCCGCAAGTGGAGGTTCCGACGCTGCCAGTCTGGGTACAGATGTCGCCTCCCTGGACAACCCCTTTAAACATTTTAATGAATATTTATTTGAGAATGCAAAATGTGTTCTGTCATCTAGCAACAATTTACAAATTAGAGCAAATATCAAAATCCCATGTTATGTTAGGCTAGTATCTTCCATATATAAGAGGAGAAAATAAAATTTACTTGCACACCAGTCTCAACTCAAATAAAAGGCAACTGAGTCTATTATCTCAGACCTCAAGTTTTAAACAGGTTGTCTGATTTAGAAAAATAACTATAAAATACCCTATTCGGCATTTGTAGTTAAAGGGAATGTCTGGTTACTGGACCACATTGCCACTCTAGATCCAACTGTCTTAAAATAACAAAAAGAACAGTACCGATCCCTCCTCTACTGTGGGGATCCAGCGCTGTAGTCCCAATCTGAACTTACCAATCAGAGGTTGCAGCATCATCATCAATTCTACTGGCATCAGCGCTCACATCCTAGGTGTCATGCTAGGAGTTCAGAATAGTGACACTGCAGCCTCTGATTGGCTGCAGCAGTCAGGTGACTTCCGATGACATCATCAGAAACAAACAAAAAATCACGACCACAGCAGGGCTCCAGCACTGGATCCCCGTGGCAGATAAGGGGTAAGTCCTGCACTTTTTGGTAGATATAGATAGTTGGAGCTAGAGGGGCAATGTTTTCCAGCAACCAGACAACCCCTTTTGAGAGAGAGGAGCCCCTTATTTTGGACCTCCATCCTAAACTGAACCAGAGTCTCTTGCCCAATGTTACTTGTCTGTGATTTGATTCCGATAGGTGCATTGTAGTGCTTCTTTTTACCTGTGGTGGCACTGCAGGGAAATTCAGTACTCACGGCAAGGTCCCTCTTCAAATTTCTGCTGATCTCTGGAGAACTGAGCAGCAGGACACACTATAATGGGGTTATTTTTGGAGCACTATTCTTACAAAAAGTCATTTCCTAAAGCAGACAACCCTTTTAAAGACTACAATTTATATGTAAATAACTTTGTTTTTGCAAAAAGTAAGACATATTGTATTATTATTGTCTTGTAGGGTTTTCATTTGTATATTTGCAAAAGGGTTGAGTGTTTCATTCTTTGCTTTTCATGAACTTGACCCAGATTTCCAAACATGAACACACTTGTGTATTATCAGATGTAATATCCATGGAGCCCTGGTCTAAGAGGTTAAACTGCTCTAGTAGACTGTCTACTATAATATATATTCTATCATCCTATCTAAACACACTTATGCCATGTGTGACAGATGGGCAAGGGCAGACCGTGGATTGTTTTTATGCTTCTTTTGGTATATTTATTTCAATTTTTAACAATTTTATAAACAATTATCCATTTAGACATATATAATGTATTCAGTGTATACAAACAGGTATTTTAAGGTTGAAAATATTAATATATGGATGAGGGCAGAATGATTTATAAAATGTGGCTTTGGATGCTAAATCAACCAAGGTTAAAGAGATTTTCCATGGAAACACTATTGATAACCTTTCCTCAAAATAGGTCATCAATAGTTGATAATGCTGGGGTCCACCGCTTAGGGCCCCAGCAGAGCAGCTGATGGATGCCTACTGTCATTGCCACTACACACTGGAGTGCGGAGCAGAAGCTGCTGCTCTGACCCCTGGGTAGTGGGTGGTGCAGCATTTATTAAAACCATAGAGAGTTGCACCTGCAGTTACAAGCGCCAGCCACTACACAGGGGTCGGAGCAACAGCTTCTGCTTTGTACCGTATGTGTGTAGCGGCGCTGAATCCCTATTCAGCTTATCAGCCGGGGTCCTGAGTGGTGGACCCAGGCCAATCACCTATTTGATGACCTATCCTGACAATGAGTCATCAATAGTATTTCCCTGGAAAATCCCTTTAAAGCATCCATTTAAAAGCTTGTCTGCTTTAAAGGATACATCTTGTTAGAGGGGCCCCCAACAATAAGCAGATCACAGAGTGTCCTGATGCTGGTAACTGTAGCAATCAGCTGTAATCTGCTCGGGAACCCAAAACAAGTTATCAATTTTTCTACAGCACCTCCACAGGTGAAATGATGTATTACAGAATTCCTGTTTAAATCAATAGGCTGTGTGATACATGGACATGTCCAATCCTCCAGAGCGAAAGACACTCTTTATAGCCACTCTTCACAGTCTCAAACAGGTGAAGGATACCCTTATATTAACTCAGAATTCCCTGACAGGGTATTTGAAAATGGGTTTTATAAACCAGACGTATACAAAGGTGCCCATTGTATCTTAATGAGTGTTTGGTTAGTGTTTTATTACTTGTATATTCATATGAAGTATTGGATTGTACATACAATACCGTGTTGTTCATTACCATGAATTGCACGGGTTTCCAGTTCTTGGTCAACAAGACACTTTCATCGAAAGCTGAGATTTGAACTTATTTCAGTTATTTATTGTACATGGTCTTCAACTTTATCTTTTTTTTCTCTTTTACCGAAAACATGGTTCAAGGAAGATTTAAAATTGTGGCGCCAAGAGTAGTTTCGGCACTCTACCGAAGGACAACTGTAGGCAGGTTTTCATAATTAGAAAAGTGGATCTAGTGCCTCCATTTTACTGATGACTAATTATGAAATTTGCACTTTAACTGGGTGGTTCTTCGAGCTCACGGACTTCCACCAATGTCATATTCTTACATTTTTAAGGGACTTTTTAGGTGGATGTCCTCTATTAAATCTGGATTTACTGGAGATGAGCTTGCTCTGTATGGTCTACTTTATACTATAGTGAACCTCATGAAGCATTTTTCTATTTGCCATTATTTGTTACATAATGGGAATTTACTAAAAATCATTTGCAATAATATACTGTAAATGCCTTTCTTACTTCATATTAACGGGGTGTGGGCTGCGCCTACAAAATCATCCACCTGGCAACTGGTTTATCATTGAAAAGAAATAAATGGAACGATACCATCACTGTGTTCTTGTTTGCATACAGGTTGATAAATAGCGGGAAAACTGTATTTTTCATGGATTTACTGCTTGCAGTGCATTACTATTGTTTATACAGTTATAGCTGTAGCAGGGCTGTATTGGTCAGCGGCTTCCTTTTAATTTATTTGATATGCATATAGTGTGCCCACGGAGGTGCCAACATTTAATTTGAGGGTCTATGCAAAGCCACTTGCACAGCAGCAGGAAAGGTCCCTTCCATACTATGGAGCCATATGATGCCTTCATGTAATACTCCATAATGCGTCACACATGAGCATATTATGGGCTCAAATCAGTCTATGGGTGCCCATTACAGATCCATGCAACACAAATCCATAGTATGGCCTTTAACCTGGGATCCTGCCGTAATAGGAGCTCCAAGATAGAACTTGGTAAAGTGGTTCAGTGATGAAGACTTTATTATTTAGCCCTTATATATATTTCACCTCACTTGGAGTAAAGGGGTCTTTTTTTTGCTTAGTACAGAAAGGCAAAATCCATACAGGAAAATATACTGCAGATTTTGATGTAGATCCACACCAAAATCTGCCACATTTGAATGCCCCTTAAGGTATTAACCCTTTCCAATCCACTGTGACGTCTGAAGACATTATGATTTAAGGCTGTACAGCTCTGATGTTGGAAGACGTCCGTCGAGGTTCTCTTACTGTATATTGCCAGCCTCTCAGCTATCTGAGCCTATCCAACGTGTCACCTCATGCAGTACTGGCTTTAGCCAGCAGATAGTGTCATTGTATAACGGCAGAAAAAGAGTAATCCCATTGGGAAAACCAGGATACAAATTGGATTGGAAAGGGTTAAAGTGGCCGTCTAGTTTCGGGAAAAAATTCTTTCTCGAGACAGAAGAGTGAGGGGAATATATTACCTGCCGTTCTTCTCTGTCGGTCTACTGGTTTTGGATCCTATTTTTGGCCGTCCACGATGGCTGCAGCAATTTTCTAACTACATAGTGTACACTGAGTATTGCTCTCTGATTGGCCAGTGCTGATCACATGAGCAGCTCTGGCCAACCATAGAACAGTTATAGTGCATAAGTAGTCCAGCACTACCAATGTACTGTGAGCTTTAGTTAGTCTGAAGATTGCTGCAGCCATCTGGAATGGCCAAAATCAGGACACAGAATCAAAAGATCGGAGGGATGAGAAGAGAATACCCCCCCCCCCTTCCCTCTCGTCTTAGGACAGAATGTTGTCCTGAAACTGGAGGGTCGCTGTAACCAAATCACATTTATATGTGAGCCAGGGTGTATTTCTAGCTTATTAAGCCTTCTATTAGTACTATTACATTTTCTTGCAGTGTTTGTATTCCATTTGATGGGCAGCACAGACTCTAATTATATATGGTGGCTTCTTTTAAGGAAAATGCCATTTCCGGTCTTATTTATTAGCTTTTGCTTTTCAAAGAAGTGTAATGTATTAAAGTCAAACTATTGCGCAAAAAATAAGGATGCACGTTTTTCTGGCACTAAACACAAAGATAAAATAACTACCCAAGAAATATAAAAGGAAGCAGAATAAGGGCCCATTCACGCAGGTGTTTTTTCGGTCCACACGCAGTCCGTATTTTGTACTGACTGAATATGGACCCATATGGGTGCACGCACACAGCCGATATTATAGTCTACCCGCAGACTTTCGGGGCTGATAGCACGGGTACTGGGAGGTGGGTAAGTATAAAGTATACCTCCCAGCTCTCCGGGGAACTATAACTTAGTTTATGGTGCTCATAGCTGGTGACAGGTTCCCTTTAACCTCATTGAATGAGGCTGATCCACACGCAGGTCCTTGCTAGCAGTAATCCAAATCTCCGCACTTAAACACATAGATTTTCAATGACTTCCATGCTGGATTTTAGATGCAGCTTTTTATAGTGCAAACATATCATTATGGTGCAGAAAAAAAGGGAGTTGTTCAACGCAACCAATCAGGTACCTTTGTCTTTGTTAAGCGGTGGAAACATGAAAGCAGCAACCTTGTCACCATAGTAGTCTAATCAAAGGATATAGGACTGTGATCACCTCTGTAATATCTGCCTCTCCAGCAGGGCAACTAACAGGGTCGCCCCTCACTGGTGTGCACATTGGGGTATTTCACCTGGACTTTGGCACAAATTCCATTTTGATTCCAAATCAAATCCATTTCCCATACATTTGTTTGGGATTCAGAGCCCATGCCTCTTGTTCAACTGTCCTTCTACCCAATCCAAATGGCGGTCCTTTCTGCATGGCTGTAGATAGAGGAACCTGTCATTCAGCCTACTCCACTGTTTGCAGTGTATTACTAGGTAGGAGGCTGAAGACAGGGTCACATTCCCTTCCATCCACAGTGATCTTATAGATTGGAGCGCCAACTGGACCGGGCAGAAGGACGGACGCATGAGGAGGTGTGGCTTCCATAAAAAAAAAGAGGATGGGAACACTACAGCAATAAACACTGTATTCGGCCATATTCACATTATCAGTCAGTTTTCTGTTTTTTTCTGTTCTGTCTTAAAGCAGAAAAACAGGAATAACACATTCTGGAAAATCACCATTGATTTCTATGAGTTTTTTCCCTCTACAGTTACTTTTCAAACAAACAAAACGGATCTGTTAGAGTATATTCACCTGCACGCTTGTGAATGCGATTCATATAAAATTGGGTGATTTTTATCCTAAGAATGGGCTAACAGTAGCTTACAACTGGACAACCCCATTAATCTATATCTGTTAATCAATGTAGGAAACCAAGTATTTCACCTACATTCAGGATCTGCTTTATAAAATTACAATAAGGGAGTTTTATGGGAATGTAAAATATTTAGGATCAGCCATTAATATAATCTTGGGGGGCAGACTAATGGCAACCCCAGCAATCAGTTGTTTTAAGGGGCCACAGAACTCGGGTAAGTGCCATGATCTCTTCTCTGGCCTGTGACATCACATCCATTGGTCACAGTGCCAGTCAAGGGAATGTGATTGAACGACAATATCAGGCAATGCTGCTACAAACTGGACCGCATTGTGCCTCGTATAGAGTGAAGAGGCCAAAACGCTTACTCAAAGTGACACTTTGAGTGACAGTTTTGAGCTATCATTTTGCATAGCTACTAATGGGCACTAATGCCTATTAGTAGCTTATTAGCTTCATTTGCATTTAAATGAAGCTCCCTTCACTGTATGCAGATAACAGCAGGTGGTCTGTTATCTGCATACAGCTCAATTGTTCTCCTGTGGGACAGTAGCTGAAAACAATGTTATCACCGCTCCCGTGGAGAATCACATCCTGCGGTCCCTGCTATCAGCTGGCCAGCCGAACAATAGTTTTTATGCTTAACTAAAAACTAACGATGGTAGCATTTACACGCAACGATTATCGCTCAAAAGACATCGTTTGAACAAACTTTTGAGCAATAGTCGTGTGTAAATGGGCCTTTAGTGTTGATTGCCATGTCAGCTTAAATTAAAAAGGGACTGTTCTGATGAGTCAACCTTTTTAAATTACCTGAGGAAGGTGCTGGGTCAATGCCCAACACATGGTCCATGCAGCTATATCCATCAGCACCAGAGGTGACCCACAACTTTTGATCTCTCGTTAACTTTTTAAAATTTGTGACTTACCACTAGGTAGACCGTTTAACCCCAAAAGTGCTGTCCTAGTGGGTACAATGCCTCCAGATGAGCAAACTCCTAAATTCCCGGTAATTGGGCGAGTAGGATGTCAAGCATATAAGATGTGTTCCCTCTGAGAAGGGTAATCTAACCATTTTCTCACTAGTAGGTAGCTAGTTGCGGGCGGTATGAGGGTAGACATATGTACGAGGATTCATGGAGTTACACCTTAGTTGTCTAGTATGACTTTGTCTATTCTTTAGGCTTGTCCTCATGTATGAAAATTGCTTCCAAGAAGAATCGCCTTGTGAATGGCATCCAATCAGGTTCAGTTTCCATACTGTAAAGTGCATTAAACATGTGAATCGCGAGCTTGGGTTGGATGTTGTTGGTAGTACGGCCACTCTACAACAGCTGTGGTGCATACATCAGTCTTAATTGAAACTATTCTACTTTTTTCCTCCAGAAGTCTTATTTTCTGCCGTTGTACCGCTTTACATCATCCTGTATTACACTTGATTGTTCTATTAGGAAATGCTGAGATTGCCTTAAATAAGAGGTATGCGGGCGTTACTCCTATTACTGCCTATGTAGATGACGACTAATGAAGTTCTTGCGGAGAGTGGGGTGTTCTTGCTCCTCACGCACCGCGGAGATTCTAATGCGGCGCATTATTTACTACATTTATACACCTCTGAACTGAGTAAGGATCTGCTATATGATGCGGCTTTTGGATAAGTATATGTTCCATGTTTAACTTTTGTTTTGCACTGTATAATATGTAGAAGGACAGAAGATGTATACGGTTGTAGCAGGATGTGATTGCTGATTTAATGAAATAAATTTGGCTCAAGTTTACTTTGTCTAATTTATTCAATGGGAATTGTGACGGTGCATTCAAAACATAGCATATATAGTTGACCCCCGCTTCGTGACATTCTGCTGATGATGATGATGATGAAGCTTCTATGAACCCTCTCCATATGTGGCATGTAGTGGCTGGGTTACATAGCTGCCACTCGTCTGCTGCAGCCAAGATCAGAGATACCTCCAGACCCAACCATTTAATGCATTAGATGCCATAGTCAATGCTTGCCGCAGCATCTCAGTGGTTAGACAGAGGGAGGTGGCTCGTTCTGTCTTCTGAGTGCCCTCCTCAACATAAACACACGGCGATGAACTTTTGTCATGACAGCTAGAGACTTAATGAAGGCTTCCAGGTCTACCATTCTAGTATACCTATTACACACCCTGGGGCAGGGTATAGTAGGATGAATGCCAAGACACAATACACTGTAGTGCAGAAGTACTGCTCTTAATTCAACAAGCAGTCAAGAGATCATAAACAATCAAGGGACTAAACAAATGTATGACAGAGTATATATATATATATATATATATATCCCAAACAACATTTTTTTACCAAAAAGGTCTTATGGGGCTCAGAATGTGGTAAAAAAGCGCATTCAAAACCTTTTTTTTTTTTTCTTTTAAGTAATAAAACTGTATAAATGCAGAAATTGCCAAAACTATACTGACGCAATTTTTTTAAATTTTATTTCATCCTACTTAAAAATTTTCAAAGATTGGCACACTGAGCAGTTCTATTAAAAAACACAACTTGTTTTTGTTAGCATCAGCAAGCCGATCTGGGTGAGCAGATATCCTGTATGTGATAAACGAGGTTTTACTGATAATACATGGGAAGACAGAAAATACAGATGTAGCCTGCAGCAGACATTTACAGCGCATGGCTAGTATGTAACACTACTTAGTGTGATCCACCAGGGGGCAGCATTGATCAAAATAGCTTTTTTATTGTCATTAAGATCTGCAAAATAATAATTAGTGAACTATTACAAATATTATCAGATACAAGATGTGGAATGGAAAAGCAAACCGGTGATATATATGACAACATAAATACCTATACACAGTAAGGGCTTGTCTACGGGCGTATGCGTAAAATGCTGCGGGTCTCCAGTGTCTACACGCAAATGTGCATGGATCAATGAAAGTCGATTGACTTCATTCACTACGTATCACTCAGGCACATGAGCGTATTTTCAGTCCATGTGCTGTTCGAGTCTCCAGCTGACGACACTTGCACAGCACATGGACCTATCTATAGTAGTCAATGTGGCAAAACACATCCGTTTTTTGTACACGGAGACACGCATCACGTGAGAAAAGAACGTGACATGCACTATTTGGATCTGATTTGCAGATAACAGTCACCTGTTCTAGTCAAGGGAGATACAAAAAACACAGACAGCACTTGGCTGCCATCCATAAGAAATGCAGAAAAAAAGAATTGTGCCAAAATTAGTTTTCTTTTTGTGGATTCATTATGGACGAGACGGAAATTTCTGTAATAAATCCGCCATGTGCAAATATGCTAAAAGGCGGCTTCAGATGGGTGTATTTGTACGCAATTTTTGTGCACGCAAAAATTGCATGCGTAAAACACAAAAAATAGAACTCATTGATTTCAAAGGGTTCGTTCTCATGAGTGCAAAAAAGAAAGAATTAGGAACTGCTCAATAGGTTTTTTGTAGCATTTTCCTTGGCATTTTTGATGTTAACTATAAGTAAATCGGCAAATATGAAATGCACTACAGACAACACGTTTTGGTGCATTTTTGTGACTTTTTTTTTTTTAATGCGGCATGCTGTAGCTATGGTATTTTTTAAGCATTCTTCCAAAGGTTTCTCTACAGGAAATAATGAAAACGCATGTAAAAAATGTGTTTCTTAGGGCTTATTCACCTCAATGATTTCCATGTCCATTTGCTGTCCGCATCTACAATGGACTGCACACAAACAGCACACCGACCAATTACAGTCACTGGGGCTATCTATATAGACACGTTTTCTACATCAACTATAAAATAAAATCACAGCATGTCCCTTCCTGGTCCAACTTCTTGGACGATAGTCACCCATTCAAATAAATAGGAGTGCAAAAAAATGCAGTTTTTCACTGATCATTGCTGAACAATTCTAGAACTAAAATTGGGCTTCGTTCAGTATTTTCTTTACACAAAAAAAAAAAAAAATACATGACACACAGATCACTCAGGGGCATGACTGGGTCCGATATAGCGGGCCACTATTACGACCGGGGCTCCGATATAGCGGGCCACTATTACGACCGGGGCTCCGATATAGCGGGCCACTATTACGACCGGGGCTCCGATATAGCGGGCCACTATTACGACCGGGGGTCCGATATAGCGGGCCACTATTACGACCGGGGGTCCGATATAGCGGGCCACTATTACGACCGGGGCTCCGATATAGCGGGCCACTATTACGACCGGGGCTCCGATATAGCGGGCCACTATTACGACCGGGGGTCCGATATAGCGGGCCACTATTACGACCGGGGGTCCGATATAGCGGGCCACTATTACGACCGGGGCTCCGATATAGCGGGCCACTATTACGACCGGGGCTCCGATATAGCGGGCCACTATTACGACCGGGGCTCCGATATAGCGGGCCACTATTACGACCGGGGCTCCGATATAGCGGGCCACTATTACTACCGGGGCTCCGATATAGCGGGCCACTATTACTACCGGGGCTCCGATATAGCGGGCCACTATTACTACCGGGGCTCCGATATAGCGGGCCACTATTACTACCGGGGCTCCGATATAGCGGGCCACTATTACTACCGGGGCTCCGATATAGCGGGCCACTATTACTACCGGGGCTCCGATATAGCGGGCCACTATTACTACCGGGGCTCCGATATAGCGGGCCACTATTACTACCGGGGCTCCGATATAGCGGGCCACTATTACTACCGGGGCTCCGATATAGCGGGCCACTATTACTACCGGGGCTCCGATATAGCGGGCCACTATTACTACCGGGGCTCCGATATAGCGGGCCACTATTACTACCGGGGCTCCGATATAGCGGGCCACTATTACTACCGGGGCTCCGATATAGCGGGCCACTATTACTACCGGGACTCCGATATAGCGGGCCACTATTACTACCGGGGCTCCGATATAGCGGGCCACTATTACTACCGGGGCTCCGATATAGCGGGCCACTATTACTACCGGGGCTCCGATATAGCGGGCCACTATTACTACCGGGGCTCCGATATAGCGGGCCACTATTACTACCGGGGCTCCGATATAGCGGGCCACTATTACTACCGGGGCTCCGATATAGCGGGCCACTATTACTACCGGGGCTCCGATATAGCGGGCCACTATTACTACCGGGGCTCCGATATAGCGGGCCACTATTACTACCGGGGCTCCGATATAGCGGGCAACTATTACTACCGGGGCTCCGATATAGCGGGCCACTATTACTACCGGGGCTCCGATATAGCGGGCCACTATTACTACCGGGGCTCCGATATAGCGGGCCACTATTACTACCGGGGCTCCGATATAGCGGGCCACTATTACTACCGGGGTTCGATATAGCGGGCCACTATTACTACCGGGGTTCGATATAGCGGGCCACTATTACTACTGGGGTTCGATATAGCGGACACTATTACTACTGGGGTCGATATAGCGGACACTATTACTACTGGGGTTGATATAGGAGACTGTCAAGGGACTGGGGTCCGGGCACTGAAAGTCCCCAAAGCTACCCACAACCCCTGTCCCTACCTACTTGCCCCCCTTGTCTAGGCCCCAGGGCGACAACTGGGCGACGGTCCCTATATTAACTAGGGAACCGGGGCAAGGGGTCAGACTTACAAACAAATACAGAGACAAACAGACACAGAGGCAAGTCAGGAAGTCCAGGTCGGCAACAGGAGAATACGCGGTACAAGGGATCAGGCAAGTTCAAAGTCAGGTCCAAAAGCAGAGGGTCACAACGGGACATCAGATGATAATAATAACACGGGTGTAGTCTGGAGACAAACATACACTGGCAATGCTGGAAGGAAACAGGCACGTTTAAATGCTGTCAGAACTCTCGCCCCAGCAGCTGATTGGGGCGGGGAGCCTGCCAGCAGCCAGACCCAGACATAAGGCAGCGAGTGCGGAGACCCAGACATCCAGCAGCAAGTGCAGATCATGCTAATCAGGATGTCATGGCAACGGCATCTGCCGCATCCCCAACAACTTGATTATCCACGCACCGCTCCCTGAGCACAGGAGCATGCACCCGGAGCCAGTGTCCGGGACCCTGACGGCCAGGGAAGGTCAGCAAGACCGGGGCTCCCCTGCACTGCACCCGATCAGCTCAGGTGATAGGACTGGTGGTGCGGGCACAGAGATCCCGAGAGCCGCCGGTCTTGACAGAGACACTATTACTACTGGTGTCGATATAGGGGACACTTTTACTACAGAGGCCACTGTGGGGATCACTATTACTACTGAGGCCGACATATGGCACACTATGACTACTGGGGCCGATATAGAGGACTGTATTACTAGTGAGGCCACTCTACATGTGGCAGCATACCTCAAGCTGACTTAGTGTATGTTTACACATGGCAGAAATGCTGTGGAATGTCGCAGCAGGAATTTCCACGTCAAATTCCGCAGCATTTCTGTATCTAAAAACTACCATTAGGCCGCCTGCAGACGAGCGGGTCGGATCCGGCAGCGAGAAATCTCGCCGCGCGATCCGACCCCAGAGCCTGCAGGGACGAGCGCGTACTCACCCGCGCCTGGCGGCCCCAGCTCACCCGCAGAAAATTAGAACATGCCGCGGTTTGTTTGCCGCGCGAGATTTCGTGCGGCCAAACCGCGGCCGTCTGCATAGGAGTGCGTATTGTAATGCACTCCTATGCAGACTTTCAGCGGCGGAAATCCCGCGGCGGGATTTCCGCTCGTCTGCAGGCGGCCTTAGTGCGGATTTTGAATGAAAATCAGCCGCGCATCCACAGCTGATTTCTTACTATGCGGCGCTCCCCCTCGCCTCCTCCAAAGGCTTCCTGCTTCCAACGTACCCTGGTCAGGTGTGGCCACTACATGCCGCTAGAAACCATTAGTCAGGGAGCGCTCACAGGAGGTGAGGGGGAGCGCCGCATAGTACGAAATCAACAGATATGCTGCTGATTTGCAGTCAAAATCCGCACGAATGGTGCAGATTTTGACAGTTTTTTTAATGCAGAAATGCTGCAGAATTTGCTGTCTGTTTGCTGGACCCACACGTCTCACTACTGGACCCACACGCCTCACTACTGGACCCACACGCCTCACTGCTGGACCCACACGCCTCACTGCTGGACCTACATGTCTCACTGCTGGACCTACATGTCTTACTACTGAACCCACATGTCTCACTGCTGGACCTATGAGTCTCACTGCTGGACCAACACGTCTCACTGCTGGACCCACACGACTCACTGCTGGACCTACATGTCTCACTGCTGGACCTACATGTCTCACTACTGAACCCACATGTCTCACTGCTGGACCTATGAGTCTCACTGCTGGACCAACACGTCCCACTGCTGGACCCACACGACTCACTGCTGGACCTACACGTCTCACTGCTGGACCAACACGTCTCACTGCTGGACCCACACGACTCACTGCTGGACCTACATGTCTCACTGCTGGACCAACAAATGTCACTCCCTGGACCCACACGTGTCAGTGCTGGACCTACACGTCTCACTGCTGGACCAACACGTCTCACTGCTGGACCAACACGTCTCACTGCTGGACCAACACGTCTCACTGCTGGACCTACATGTCTAACTGCTGGACCAACACGTGTCACTCCCTGGACCCACATGTGTCACTGCTGGACCCAAACGTGTCACTTCCTGGACCCACACATGTCAGTGCTGGACCCACACGTGTCAATGCTGGCCCTACATGTGTCACTGCTGGACCTACATGTGTTACTGCTGGACCCACAACTCTCAATACTGGACCCACACGCCTCACTGCTTGACCTATTTGTCTCGCTGCTGGACCCACACATGTCACTGCTGGACCCACACGTCTCACTGCTAGACCCACACACGTCTCACTGCTGGACCTACATGTCTCACTGCTGAACCCACACGTCTCACTACTGGACCCACACGTCTCACTGCTGGACCTACATGTCTCACTGTTGGACCTACATGTCTCACTGCTGAACCCACACGTCTCACTGCTGGACCTATGTGTCTCACTGCTGGACCTATGTGTCTCACTGCTGAACCCACACGTCTCACTGCTGGATCTACATGTCTCACTGCTGGACCAACACGTCTCACTGCTGGACCTACATGTCTCACTGCGGAACCTACACGTGTCACTGCTGGACCCACACGACTCACTGCTGGACCTACATGTCTCACTGCTGGACCAATACGTGTCACTCCCTGGACTCACACGTGTCACTGCTGAACCCACACGTGTCACTCCCTGGACCCACACATGTCAGTGCTGGACCCACGCGTGTCACTGCTGGACCTACACGTGTCAATGCTGGCCCCACACGTGTTAATGCTGGCCCCACACGTGTCAATGCTGGCCCCACACGTGTCACTGCTGGACCTACATGTCTTACTGCTGGACCCACAAGTCTCAATACTGGACCCACACGCCTCACTGCTGGACCTACATGTCTTACTGTTGAACCCACACGTGTCACTGCTGGACCCACACGTCTCACTGCTAGACCCACACACGTCTCACTGCTGGACCTACATGTCTCATTGCTGAACCCACACGTCTCACTGCTGGATCTACATGTCTCACTGCTGAACCCACACGTCTCACTTCTGGACCCACACGTCTCACTTCTGGACCCACACGTCTCACTTCTGGACCCACACGTGTCACTGCTAGACCCACACGTCTCACTGCTAGACCCACATGTCTCACTGCTGGACCTACATGTCTTACTGCTGAACCCACACGTCTCACTGCTGGACCTATGTGTCTCACTGCTGGACCCACACGTATCATTGCTGGACCCACACATCTCACTGCTAGACCCACACACGTCTCACTGCTGGACCTACATGTCTCACTGCTGTACCCACACATCTCACTACTGGACACACACGTCTCACTGCTGGACCTACATGTCTCACTGCTGGACCAACATGTCTCACAGCTGAACCCACACGTCTCACTGCTGGACCTATGTGTCTCACTGCTGGACAAACACGTCTCACTGCAGGACCCACACGTCTCACTGCTGGACCTACACGTGTCACGGCTGGACCCCCACGACTCACTGCTGGACCTACATGTCTCACTGCTGAACCGACACGTGTCACTCCCTGGACCCACACGTATCAGTGCTGGACCCACACGTGTCACTGCTGGACCCACACGTGTCACTCCCTTGACCCACATGTGTCAGTGCTGGACCTACATGTGTCACTACTGGATCCACACGTCTCACTGCTGGAACCATACGTCTCACTGCTGGACCCACACGTCTCACTGCTGGACCAACACTTCTCACTGCTGGACCTACACGTGTCACTGCTGGACCCACACGACTCACTGCTGGACCTACATGTCTGACTGCTGGACCAACCCGTGTCACTCCCTGGACCCACACGTGTCACTGCTGGAACCACACGTGTCACTCCCTGGACCCACACGTGCCACTGCTGGACCTACATGTGTCAATGCTGGCCCCACACGTGTCACTGCTGGACCTACATGTCTCACTGCTGGACCCTCACGCCTCACTGCTGGACCCACACGCCTCACTGCGGGACCTACATGTCTTACTGCTGAACCCACACGTCTCACGCTGGACCTATGTGTCTAACTGCTGGACCCACACGTGTCACTGCTGGACCCACACATCTCACTGCTAGACCCACACACGTCTCACTGCTGGACCTACATGTCTCACTGCTGTACCCACACGTCTCACTACTGGACCCACACGACTCACTGATGGACCTACATGTCTCACTGCTGGACCAACACGTGTCACTCCCTGGACCCACATGTGTCACTGCTGGACCCACACGTGTCACTCCTTGGACCCACACGTGTCAGTGCTGGACCCACATGTGCCACTGCTGGACCTACACGTGTCAATGCTAGCCCCACATGTGTCACTGCTGGACCTACATGTCTCACTGCTGGACCCACACGCCTCACTGCTGGACCCACACGCCTCACTGCGGAACCTACATGTCTTACTGCTGAACCCACACGTCTCACGCTGGACCTATGTGTCTAACTGCTGGACCCACACGTGTCACTGCTGGACCCACACGTGTCACTGCTGGACCAACACGTCTCACTGCTGGACCTACATGTCTCACTGCTGGACCTACACGTGTCACTCCCTGGACCCACATGTGTCACTGCTGGACCCACACGTGTCACTCCCTGGACCCACACATGTCAGTGCTGGACCCACACGTGTCACTGCTGGACCTACACGTGTCAATGCTGGCCCCACACGTGTCACTGCTGGACCTACATGTCTTACTGCTGAACCCACACGTCTCACTGCTGGACCTATTTGTCTCGCTGCTGGACCCACACATGTCACTGCTGGACCCACACGTCTCACTGCTAGACCCACACACGTCTCACTGCTGGACCTACATGTCTCACTGCTGAACCCACACGTCTCACTACTGGACCCACACATCTCACTGCTGGACCTACATGTCTCACTGTTGAACCTACATGTCTCACTGCTGAACCCACACGTCTCACTGCTGGACCTATGTGTCTCACTGCTGGATCCACATGTCTCACTGCTGGATCTACATGTCTCCTTGCTGAACCCACACGTCTCACTGCTGGACCCACACGTGTCACTGCTAGACCCACACGTCTCACTGCTAGACCCACATGTCTCACTGCTGGACCTTCATGTCTTACTGCTGAACCCACACGTCTCACTGCTGGACCCACAAGTATCACTGCTGGACCCACACGTCTCACTCCCTGGACCCACACATATCAGTGCTGGACTCACACGTGTCACTGCTGGACCTACACGTGTCAATGCTGGCCCCACACGTGTCACTGCTGGACCTACATGTCTCACTGCTGGACCCACAAGTCTCAATACTGGACCCACACGCCTCACTGCTGGACCTACATGTCTTACTTCTGAATCCACACGTCTCACTGCTGGATCTACATGTCTCACTGCTGAACCCACACATCTCACTGCTGGACCCACACGTCTCACTGCTAGACTCACACGTCTCACTGCTAGACCTACATGTCTTACTGCTGAACCCACACGTCTCATTGCTGGACCTATGTGTCTCACTGCTGGACCCACACGTATCATTGCTGGACCCACACATCTCACTGCTAGACCCACACACGTCTCACTGCTGGACCTACATGTCTCACTGCTGTACCCACACATCTCACTACTGGACCCACACGTCTCACTGCTGGACCTACATGTCTCACTGCTGGACCTACATATCTCACTGCTGAACCCACACGTCTCACTGCTGGACCAACACGTCTCACTACTGGACCCACACGTCTCACTGCTGGACCCACACGTCTCACTGCTGGACCTACACGTGTCACTGCTGGACCCACACGACTCACTGCCGGACCTACATGTCTCGTTGCTGGACCAACATGTGTCACTCCCTGGACCCACACGTATCAGTGCTGGACCCACACGTGTCACTGCTGGACCCATACGTGTCACTCCCTTGACCCACATGTGTCAGTGCTGGACCAACACGACTCACTGCTGGACCTACATGTCTCACTGCTGGACCAACACGTGTCACTCCCTGGACCCACACGTGTCACTGCTGGACTCATACGTGTCACTCCCTGGACCCACACGTGTCAGTGCTGGACCCACACGTGCCACTGCTGGGCCTACACGTGTCAATGCTGGCCCCACACGTGTCACTGCTGGACCTACATGTCTCACTGCTGGACCCACGTGCCTCACTGCTGGACCCACACGCCTCACTGCGGGACCTACATGTCTTACTGCTGAACCCACACGTCTCACGCTGGACCTATGTGTCTAACTGCTGGACCCACACGTGTCACTGCTGGACCCACACGTCTCACTGCTTGACCCACACACGTCTCACTGCTGGACCTACATGTCTCACTGCTGTACCCACACATCTCACTACTGGACCCACACGTCTCACTGATGGACCCACACGTCTCACTGCTGGACCTACATGTCTCACTGCTGAACCCACACGTCTCACTGCTGGACCCACACATCTCACTGCTGGACCCACAAGTCTCACTGCTGGACCTACATGTCTCACTGCTGGACCTACATGTCTCACTGCTGAACCCACACGTCTCACTGCTGGACCCACACATCTCACTGCTAGACCCACATGTCTCACTGCTGGATCTACATGTCTTACTGCTGGACCCACATATCTCACTGCTGGACCCACACGTGTCACTGCTGTATCCACACGTGTCACTGCTGGACCTAAATGTCTCACTGCTGAACCCACACGTCTCACTGCTGTATGCGCATTTGTCACTGCTGAACCAACACGTCTCACGGCTGTACACAGATTTGTCACTGCTGGACCTATGTCTCTCACTCCTGGACCCATAAGTGTCACTACTGGACCCACACGTCTCACTGCTGTATCTACATATCTCATTGCTGAACCCACACATGTCACTGCTGGACCCACACGTCTTACTGCTGGACCCGCACGTCTTACTGCTGGACCTACATGTCTCACTGCTGAACCTACACGTGTCACTACTGGATCCACACGTCTCACTGCTGGACCCACATGTATCACTGCTGAACCAACACGTCTCACTGCTGGACCTACACGTGTCACTGCTGGACCCACACAACTTACCGCTGGACCTACATGTCTCAATGCTGGACCAACACGTGTCACTCCCTGGACCCACACGTGTCAGTGCTTGACCCACACGTGTCACTGCTGGACCTAAATGTCTCACTGCTGGACCCACACATGTCACTCCCTGGACCCATAAGTGTCAGTGCTGGACCCACACGTGTCAATGCTGGACCCACACTTGTCACTACTGGACCTACATGTCTCACAGTTGGACCCACACGTCTAACTGCTGGACCCACACGTCTCACTGCTGGACCCACACGTCTCACTGCTGGACCTACACGTGTCACTGCTGGACCCACACGACTCACTGCCGGACCTACATGTCTCGCTGCTGGACCAACATGTGTCACTCCCTGGACCCACACGTATCAGTGCTGGACCCACACGTGTCACTGCTGGACCTAAATGTCTCACTGCTGGACCCACACATGTCACTCCCTGGACCCATAAGTGTCAGTGCTGGACCTACACGTGTCACTGCTGGACCCACACGTGTCAATGCTGGACCCACACTTGTCACTACTGGACCTACATGTCTCACAGTTGGACCCACACGTCTAACTGCTGGACCCACGCGTCTCACTGCTGGATCTACATGTCTCACTACTGGACCTACACGTCTCACTACTGAACACCATACATGTCAGTGCTGGACCCACACATGTCACTGCTGGATGTACACGTGTTACTGCTGGACACACACATGTCACTGCTGGACCTACGTGTGTCACTGCTGGATGTACACGTGTCACTGCTGGAACCACACGTGTCACTTTCCACATATTTTTGCAATTAACATCTATTCAGTTTCCATTTCTGCAATATTAACATTTTCTGATGTTGATCTTATCATTTCCATCAGTTCCATTTCAACATCCTGAGACACAACTTCCTGATCTGATCACTGTCAAGGAAACACTTGTGAAACTAAATCATCAGATCGCCACCGGCCTAATTAGATGAAAATATGACCTAAGATCTCCTGAAAGAGACCTGAATGGTGGTATTTCTACACTCCGGTGGTGGAGAAGGCTGAGAATGTCCACATGGGAAGTATTTGCAGCAGAAAACCCTTATGTGTTATAGCTCCTTCACACAGATGAATGCGTTTTTGCGTGTGCCTAGGAAAAGGGAGTAGGTCCAGCATAGGATAAACAAACAAATAAAACATTATACCTTTTTGGACAGTGGGAAGGAGAAAACAAAACAAAACAAAAAAAGCAAAAAATGTCTGCTCCCTAACGGCGCCTTCTTACTGGCAGAATTAGTCCACAGGATGCAGAGCAGTCGAGGATTTTGTCAAATAGCGCAGTTTTGTTGTGTTTTTAACTGTGAAATGAAGTAGGTGGAAGAATTGTTTGTGTTTTTTTGCCCCAGACTTTAATTGCGGAATTACATCTCCTGTACGTTAGAGATCCGCCACAATACTCCGCTAAATGTCCTCACTTCTGTTGCAGAAAGCTTTTCCGCAGTAGACTTTAATTTTGCAGTTTTGAAGTAAAGCTGTGTGGATTTTAACAGATGCGAAATTCAAGTCCCATAAGGATAATATTGTGATACAGAATTGAATTCTTGATAACAAACACACTATAGGAGGGGCGTCCATATATAAAGTAAAAAAAGTCTCACCTGCCTTCCTGGGGCAGATATATCCCATTATTGTGATGCTAGTCGGACTAGGAGAAAATAGATTCATGTTAGATTTCAGCCCTTTCCATTCATAAACTGGGATAGTAGGTCATCGTGTGTAATATATGTGCCTTTATGGTGGGGCTATGTGTGACTGCTATATTTGTGAGTGCCCTACTTACTATTTTTATCATTTGGGTTGAGTCGTTAGTTTTTTTTAGGCATTGTATGTCAAAGATCAGCGTCTTCCTGTGGCCACTGACTGTGAAGCAACATCCTCTTAGTAGATATTTATTTGTTAGAATACATACATATGTACAAAAAAGCATACCGCATTGCGAGTCTAAAAATGTACATAATCCAAACACAAACAAGCTGCTTTTAATAGACTATTTGCCAAATCGCTTTGAGTTTTATTTTAGATACCTTGGAACAATGAAAAATATGTATGCAATGAATTATGTTCCTCTCATTAAAAGCACACGCCCATCTCTGATCGCTGCGCTGTATGCAACCCTATAGCTGTTAGCCTGATGGCCCATACGCCAGACCAGTACTTACACAGACTACATACAGATTGGCAAGAAGCACTGGATGCCATGTTAGGTATACGAAGAGCAGAGAGGTCAACCCAGGAAAGTCCTTCACAGGGTGATACTGGAGCAGCAGGTTGAAGCAAACTGGTAGAAGCATTTCTAGAAAATGTGTGGTTTAGATAAAATGGCAGGTGCAAAAATATTCAGACCTCACCCCCTCCCTCCATATTAATATCAAACCCCAGATCAGACCTCTACAATAATTTCAGACCTCTTTTATTAAAGGGGTTGTCTCGCGAAACAAAGTTGGGGAATACACTTCTGTATGGCCATATTAATGCACTTTGTAATGTACATTGTGCATTAATTATGAGCCATACAGAAGTTATTCACTTACCTGTTCCGTTGCTAGCGTCCTCGTCTCCATGGTGCCGTCTAATTTTCAGCGTCTAATCGCCCGATTAGACGAGCTTGCGCAGTCCGGTCTTCTCCCTTCTGAATGGGGCCGCTCGTGCCGGAGAGCTGCTCCTTGTAGCTCCGCCCCGTCACGTGTGCCGATTCCAGCCAATCAGGAGGCTGGAATCGGCAATGGACCGCAGAGAAGACCTGCGGTCCACCGAGGGTGAAGATCCCGGCGGCCATCTTCGCAAGGTAAGTAAGAAGTCACCGGAGCGCGGGGATTCGGGTAAGTACTATCCGTTTTTTTCTTTAAACCCCTGCATCGGGTTTGTCTCGCGCCGAACGGAGGGGCTATTGGAAAAAAAAAAAACCGTTTCGGTGCGGGACAACCCCTTTAATATCTGACACCAGAGTAGGCCCTCAAATTATATTCAGAGCCCCTATATTTATATCAGACCCCAGACCAGACCCTTAAATCTATTCAGATCATAGACCAGACTCCCTAAATATAGTCAGACCCAATATATTTATATCAGACCCTCTATATTTATACCACACCCCAGACCAGACCCTAAATATATTCAGACTCTAGACCAGATTTCCTAAAAATAGTCAGACCCCAGACCCCATATATTTATATCAGACCCCAGACCAGACCCTTAAATATATTCAGATCTCAGACCAGACTCCATAAATATAGTCAGACCCTCTATATTTATACCAGACCCCAGACCAGACCCTAAATATATTCAGACTCCACACCAGACTTCCTAAAAATAGTAAGACCCCAGACCCATTATATTTATATCAGATCCCAGACCACCTATATTTATATCAGACCCCAGACCACACTCCCTAAATATAGTCAGAATCCATACCAGACCCTTAAATATATTCAGATCCCAGACCAGATTCCCTAAATATAGTAAGACCCCAGACCCATTATATTTATATCAAACCCCAGACCAGATCCTTAAAGGGGTTGTCCCGAGGCAGAAACGCAAAATTTCATATTAGCCCATTCCCCCTGTCACCCCCCGTCATTAAGCAGCCCTTGTGAGCGGTTATAAACCGCATTGTACTCACACGTCCGCAGAAAAAATGACTTTTAAAACTTCTCCCTCTAAGATGGCGCCTGCTGAGTCCCTGAGTGCGTTCCACGGTGCACCGCTCGCTCTTCCTGGATGCCTCATGCGCGCTCCCGAGACGCCGGTCACGTGAGCAGGTGACTGACGTCATCGGTGGAGGCGTGTTCTTCTAAATGAATGGAACGCCGATCCAGCCGCCTGATTGGCTGGTCGGCAGAAAGCGTCACAGCGGGGAGGTGCTGTCTACCGGAGAAAACAGCAAACGGCTGTTTCTCCCATCTCCTGACTACACAGAAGCTCCGGTAAGTACACCTCCCCCCTCCCCCCCCCCACAGCGCCCACAGCACCGCAGACACCTCACCCCCCCAGCGCCCACAGCACCGCAGACACCTCACCCCTCCGCCCCCCCCCACAGCGCCCACAGCGCCCACAGCGCCCACAGCACCCACAGCACCCACAGCACCCACAGCTCCCACAGCACCCACAGCACCCACAGACAACTCACTTACCCAGGCGGCTGTATTGCGTTCGTCCCGGCTGGCAGCTGCTGATCGTCCCGGCTGGCTGCTGATCGTCCCGGCTGGCTGCTGGTCGGTTGTCCCGGCTAGCTGCTCCTGGATGGTCCCGGCTGGCTGTTGCTGATTCGGGGTAAATCACCCCTGTTTAAAGGGACGCCGGGAGCTGAATAGCCGCCCCTGCGCGCTCCCGTACAGCGATAGCTCGTCTGCGCATGCGCAGACGAGCTGTATCGCGCGGGCACGCTGGAGAAGCTCGTACACAGAGGGAAGAGAGAAGACTGCGCAAGCGCGGCTAAAATGGCATGCTGTGGCAGAAATTAGTCGGCACCATGGCGACGGGGACACAGAGACAGCGCGAGAACGGAGGTAAGTAATTGAATAACTTCTGTATGGCTCATATTTAATGCACAATGTATATTACAAAGTGCATTAATATGGCCAAACGGAAGTGCTTAACCCCACTTGCTGTCGCGGGACAACCCCTTTAAATATATTTAGAATCTAGACCTCGCTCCCTAAGTATAGTCAGACCCCAGAGCAGACCCTTAAATATATTCAGATTTCAGACCATACTTCCTAAAAATAGTCAAAACCGAGACCTCCTATATTTATATTAGACCCCAGACCAGACACTTAAATATATTAAAGGGGTTCTGACATGAATAATGTTTTTATGCTTTAGCAGCCATTGTTCCCTGGTGTGCCTAATGGACCCAGGGAACCCATCGTTTAATGGCTGCTAAAGCATAAAAAGATAATACTTACCTGTTCTTCTGTTGTTGTTGACATCGGGGGGGGTCATCTCCCAGCAGGCGCTGCTCCTCCTCTTCTTTCTCCACGAGCCGCGCCGCTCCGGGATCGCGCGCATGCGCAGTGGAGAGGTGCCCTCTGACAGGAGTCAGGACGGGCTGCGTCTCCACTGCGCATGCGCAGCACTCCGGAGTTCAGCCGGACGGACGGGCCGCCCACAGCAAGCACTGCTTGTGACGTGCTTGCTGTGGCGGTCCGTCCGTTGACCTCGGAAGTGCCTGACGGACGGACCAGAGCAGGAAGTGGTCTTTTTGACCACTCCTGCTCTGCTTTAAAGGCACAGAAGAAGATGCCGGCTGGAGGGGACATGCCTGGCGATCGGGCCAGGCCAGGCAAGGTGAGTACAATTTTTTTTTTTTTATGTCAGAACCCCTTTAAGATCCCAGACCCTCTAAATCAGTGTTTCTAAACTCCAGTTCTCATAGACACCCTCAGGTCATGTTTTCAGGATTTCCTCAGTGTTGCACTGGTGATGTAATTATTGTCGGTGCCTCAGACATTGCCACAGGTGTTCTTACTATAGGAGATCCTGAAAACATGACCTGTTGGGGATCCCGAGGACTGGAGTTGAGAAACACTGCTCTAAATATAGTCAGACCCCAGACCCCATATATTAATTTCAGATTCCAGACCAGATCCCTACCATTAGTCAGACTCTAGATTAGGCAAAAAATAGTGTTTAGTCCCAGTCTGAGCACTACTGCAGCGGGTCTTGATGCCATCCGGCACCAGTATATGGTGTGCGCCTCTGGCAGCTACATCCTGATGCTGGATGGCATGGAGTCAGGACCCTGTGCAGCAGTGCTCAAAGCCGAACAAGAGTAAGGTGTAAGAAGAATAAGCATACAGGCCACTATTTTATGGCTTATTCCAATAGATGTTGGCTGATATAGTTTTTATCGCTGTTTTTAAGCCTCCCAACTAGTATGTTACGGGGTAACTGGGTGAGGGAGGCTAAAAATATGGTGGCTCCCAGTAAAACCGGGTAATTTGACACATCTGGAAGAGTATCTTGCCGTACACTTTAGCAGGGGCTCTGCAGAATTAAACATGAAAATACATTACAATTGAATGTAAGTCACATGCGCTATTGATTGAAGTAAAAGGAATTGAAGTGACGGTTGTTCTTTGTATCTGGTGGTCTTTAGTGTTTTGGAAATTTGGTCAGCACAATGAGTTCATCCTGTGAACCGCATCAAAGAGCTGTCAAGCTTTCTTAGAATAGATTACGGCTTCAGTGGTAATAGGGCCTTAAAAATACTTGTCTTTTATCACAGGTTTTACTTTTTGTGAGACCTCAGTAAGATCAAAACTACACAAAAGGTCTTAAAGCATGTGCTGTATATAACCCAATGTATAATACCGTAAATAGGTACAATAGTTATTACAGGCACCGGGTGCTGCAAATAATACAAAGTATCCACTTTCTTACACTAAAGTACTGTTATGCGCTCCTCCGGTGCCTCTAAGATGTAGTCATGTAGGTGGAGCGGCCTCTCCCCGGTACCACAGAATAAACGGACAACCACAGATCGCCGCTGTTCACACGCTCTACTCGGTGCAGTTTCTTAGTATCCAAAGATAATGGAACAGCATAGTGCAGTACAGCCAACATGAAGACCGGGGACAGAAAACGTATCTTCTGTAGTCACAAAGGGGGTCAAAAAACAGGAATTTTAAGTAAAAACGCATCTGTTCAATGTGGAGCATCGAGAGAGTTTTTGTCATTTTGTCAGCTTATTCAATTAATAACCAGAGTAGCTAATTCAAACGTGGCAACCAACGTGGCTGTACTTCCTGTTGTCACTTTTGCAAAAATATCCAACATAAAAGAGGAGAAAAATCCCAGATAAAAAGGAAAAAATCAGTAATTAAATTTAGGCAACTAATATATGGTCAAGTTATTGTTTTGGATGGAAATCCTTTGGAAACTTTTTTCTGACTTTGCTCATAATTCTTGCTGGTTCCAAATGTGAAGAATGGGCTAATATTCTGGTGATAAGTGACAAACTGTATTCAACATCCATTGCCTATTCAGTGTCCATCTTTGGTGCTAATACTCCTGCCATGTCGCGGTGTTCTCTCAACTGTGCATATGTGCTGGTCAGCGCTTAGACCGGGACACTCTCGCAGCAGAGGAGGCCGCGTCATCACCATAGACTTCCCATATCTATCTCATCTGTGCATCTCTGAATCTGCTTCAGAGCTATTGTTGGCACATTTGCTGAAGCTCTGATTAATGCCCTTCTTGCCTGGTCTGTCAGACTTGTGCCGTATCCTTACCATTTTGCTACAATGGATGTACCGGTGCTCCATGAGATGTTCAAAGCTTAAAGGGGTTGTCCCGAGGCAGCAAGTGGGTCTATACACTTCTGCATGGCCATAATAATGCACTTTGTAATGTACATTGTGCATTAATTATGAGCCATACAGAAGTTATAAAAAGTTTTATACTTACCTGCTCCGTTGCTGGCGTCCTCGTCTCCATGGTGCCGACTAATTTTCGCCCTCCGATGGCCAAATTAGCCGCGCTTGCGCAGTCCGGGTCTTCTCCTCTTCTCTATGGGGCTCCGTGTAGCTCCGCCCCGTCACGTGCCGATTCCAGCCAATCAGGAGGCTGGAATCGGCAATGGACCGCACAGAAGCCCTGCGGTCCATGAAGACAGAGGATCCCGGCGGCCATCTTCAGCAGGTGAGTATGAAGACGCCGGACCGCCGGGATTCAGGTAAGCGCTGTGCGGGTGGGTTTTTTAACCCCTGCATCGGGGTTGTCTCGCGCCGAACGGGGGGGGGGTTTAAAAAAAAAAAAAACCCGTTTCGGCGCGGGACATCTCCTTTAAGATATTTTTTTATAACAACCCTGATCTCTACTTCTTCACAACTTTGTTTCTGTTTGGAGAGCTCCTTGCTCTTCATGTTGCTTGCTTAATGGTTTTGCGGACTTAGGGGCTTTTCAGGACAGGTGTATTTGTCCTAACACTTTGATTGCACACAGGGACACCATACTCAACTAATTATGTAACTTCTGAAATTGGTAGGACCAGCTCTTATTTAGAAGCTTCATAGCAAAGGGGCATGAATGAATACACACTCAAAACTTTTCGATTTATTTATTTATATACTGTATATTTTTTCATTCCACCTTAACAATTTGAACTATTTTGTCAGGTCCATTACATAAAATCTAAATTAAATGTTATTTTAATTCCAGGTTGTAATGCAACAAAACAGAAAAATCAGGGTGGGTGTTCAATGCATTGACAAGGCAACATATGTAGGGCTCTGCTGGTTTATTCCATGCTGTGTATCTTTGCTACACTAGATCATTTGTATTGCTGTGAAATGCAAACTTACATATAATCAGTGGCATCAGTAGGATGTATACATGTATTCTGTGATCCATTTACTTGTGAAAGAAAATGGCAATTCACAAAAATGGTGCATGTGGACTAAAATATTTGAAGAAACTTGCCAGGCATAGTAGACACAGTTCTTTTTCTCACGCTAATTCATAGTTGGCATACAAATACATGAGTACTTTGTGTAAAAAATAGTGGATTTTGGTTACTTAAAGGGCTTGTCCAAGTTAAGAAAAATTACTGTCAATGAGTCCATGATACATTACAATACCAAATCAGCAGTTACTCACCTCTCCCCACTCCTACTGGTTTTCCTCAGCTTGTTTCCAGCCGGCTATGACGTCCTGTAAACCCGCTGTAGCGGCCAATGAATATGACGGAGCGGGGAGAGGTGAGTAACTGCTGATTTATTATTTTAATGTATCGGGGATTCATCTTTTAGGTGCTTCCCTTAACTTGAAGAACCCCTTTAATCTATTAATGCTATGTGATTTTTGGGGCTGATGGCCTTATAGAAACAACGCTCTGAGCATAATAAAGCATAAGAATCATAACTATAATTAAAAGACCCAAGAGGCCAGAAATATGAAATTAAAGATTAAAAAAACATTTTTGATTCAATAAAAAATACATGTATTTGGCATCGTCATAATTCTAAGAACTTAAACATCATTTACATTGAAAGTTTTTTGGCTGTTCTTTTGTCTCAGTCTTTTTTTTACCCGCATGTTATATCCCCGACTGTGAAGCAATGCGGAATATGTTGGCGGAAGAGAAATTATTATAATTACACAATAAAAATAACATGTAATTTGTAGCATTTATTAAACAACCTAAGAGATAATATACATTAATTACAATTTATTTTAAATGTACAGCAAAATGGTGCCAAGAAAAAGGTACATCTTAAAAGACAACAAAAGCAAGCTAGAGCACCGAAAATATAAAACACCAAAAGCTGTTGAATTATGCTGTAGGTCAAATTAGCCGCCTCCTTAAAGGGTTATTGTGCAAAGTGAATTAGACAACTATTTTATATCACTATTCTTCTTGGTCATTGTGTGGAAATATTTTACTTTGAGTTTGTTCTGAGGGTCAGAGACTGTAAAGTTTCCATTCTGAGATGCTGAGCTACTAACTTGCAGTTGATCAAATTGTACTAAAAATACTCCTGCTCGCCACCCACTTATCATGGTTTTCAGCTTCTGCTCAGAATCTACTAATCATGGGGACATATAGCATTCATTGCACTTTGCTCCGATTAGTATGCGTCATTGGTGTCCGAACAACTGAGTATTTAAGTATGTTTCTCACGTCAAATCTGTGAGAAAAGGCAGGGTGTTTTCCACAAGCACGTATTTTACAGAACACAGATTACGGTATATTTTACTGTCACCATCATAAAAAATACGGTTAAATCATTTGTGCCAGTGCAGTAAAAAGATTCTGACATACAGCAGTCATATATTAATGTATAAACACCGCAAGAATTACATAGATTTTAGATTAATTCAAACCCCAATTAAAACAATCCCCCAGTGAGGAACACAAAAGTTATATATAAGTCAGAACCTATAGGTGATGATTACCTATTTTCCTCAGATCTTGTTGATTTTTAGCACAGTACCATTAGGGTAGAGCTGCGATCTGTGGTTATAGTTTATTTACAGTGTTTACAGGGTGTCCAAAGTAGTCAGAGACACACCCCTGTTTTATCATTGGTTCAGGAGGCTGCTCTCCTCCTTCCCCTTTGAGCTCTGCATCTTCTGATTGGCTGCTGTGTATAATCACTGATTCACCAAGAACTCAGTGTATAGATAGCTGATTATTAATACTGTATAATAAGGGCCGAATGATGCTAAAAGTACCAATCATTAAATCACCAGTGAGAAAAGAGGATTAGCAAGTATTTGCCTCAGTAAATGACAGTCTGAAGGATCGATTTAAGATTGGTGAAGGAGCCTGGGCAAAAAAATTGGTTGGGATCCTCACCTCTGAGACTCTAGCACAGCCACATTGTAGAACAGGTGAATTCTCTACTGGAAGTTTGGTGACAGCCATGAGAAAATGACTAGTGTTGCTCGGTGATCGGCTAGGCAATAAAATCAAAATTGCTCATCTGCATATTTTCTTCCATGAATGTGGCTCAGTTGTTACCTTTTTGTGCTGGGGACCTTGGTTCAAATCCCATCAAGGATAACATCTGCATGGACTTTGGAAAACTCCAACCAGATGTTGCCCTTGGGAAGATTTGAACCTACAACTCCAGCACTGCAAAGCAGCAGCACTAACAACTGAGCCACCACACTGGTTTATTCATTCTGCTCTAGAAAAGGAGACACACACACATTCTTATTACTCCTGTAGAAGATAATGAGAGATCAAATCGACTGTTCCGATTACGATTATTTTTTGAAAATCGGGTTGGAATAATATTTTAATAACTGCTCACCACTAAAAATGACCAATTATTTTGTATTGGTTCATACACATGGGGGATTTTTCTCTTGGACCAAGAGTTTAATTAGAAAAATTGCAGCCTGTTCTATCTTTTGGGCGATGTCACCCATTATTTTCTATGGAAGCAAAACAAAAAACACATTACACTTGCATGCAGACGCAATTTTTCATGCAAGTGTGATTTTTTTCTTTTTCCTATTGAAACAGCATACAATTTTGACGGGTTTTCAGTGAATGGAGGCAGAGCACACCAGAGATCTCTCCTGGCCACCCAGCTCCCTTTAATGTGAACAGGCAGTCAATCATAGATGAATGACTGCCTGTTTATACTTTGTGAGAACTCACTCAACAGTTGCTTTGTTTCACTGAGCCAAAGCAAAACAATGAGGGACTAATGATCAGTTTCTCACTCAGTACACAATTGGGATTCCCATTTACATGGGATAACTATCAGTAAAAATTACTAATTTGAGTAATCCGGGCGCATACGTTAAATATACCCATAGACTGCTATTATAGCGGTTTTTAGCTTCTAGTAGGCCAAATATGTCAGGAAAACTGTTTTTATACAGCATGGGATAGGGCAGTTTTGTGTTTTGGAAGTATACCCATCACTGTACAGTCATTTTATGTACTAAAACATTCTCACGATACATTGTAGAAGAGAACATTGCATCAAAGGAACTCAACTATGGGTGTGTGTATTACACAAGCCTGTTGATTATTTCCAATAGAAACCCTAAGAAAGTAGAGTGTAATCTTAGCTGTATGTGGGACATGATGCTAATCTGGACGGATACAAAATTAATAATGGAATGTACATGCAAAGTTACAGTATATGACTTTCCATGAGGATAAGATCTCTGTATAAAATAGTGTTCAAAGATGAACCCTTGCTTTCATTTTTTTACTAAATTTCCTTTTTCGACTCGTAGTACAACCTACAATGTACTGGAAACTTTCATAGTTTAGCTTATAGGGCATCGTATGGAATGTTCCAGCAATACTACGGCATCTCTTGCATAGATATGGCAAATGCTGACTGACATATTTATGTTGTCCTGGTTTCACGTTCAGCTAAGGTGACCACACTATGGTGACAGTCCACAACAATGGTTATATAGCTTCCTGCACTTCCTTTCCTACTACCGCCTTTTCTTAAGAGTTTTTACCACATCTCGCAGCGGTTTCGTTATTTTTAAGGGAAAAGAAATTTCGAAATCTTTCCGCTTCAAAATAAAGATGGACATGGAAGGGACCATTGAGAATGAAGTCAATGATAAAGGCATTTATTATGCATATGAGGATAAGTAGTATTTATTTGTTTAACCCCTTAATGACATGGCCTATTTTGGCGTTGAGGACCAAGTGATTTTTTTTTTGGGGTATTTTTCCATCTCCATTTTTCAAAAGCCATAACTTTTTTATTTTTTTGTCGACGCGGCCGTATAAGGGCTTGTTTTTTGCGTGGCGAGCTGTAGTTTTTATCGGTGCCACTTTCGGGTACATAGACTATATCGTAAAACTTTTATTATTTTTTTTATGATAACAGGGAGAGAAAACGCATCAATTCTGCCATAGATTTCTTTTTTCTTTTTTTTACAGCGTTAATCATGCAGCATAAATGACACACTAAATTTTTTCTGCGGGTCGGTACGGTAACAACGATACCAAAATTGTTATATTTTTTTTTAGGTTTTTACACTTTTTTGCAATAAAACACCCTTTTTTTGGGAAATCTTTTTTTTCTCTCTATAGCTGCATTCAAAGTCCTGTAACTCTTTTACTTTTCTATGTACGGAGCTCTATGAGGGCTTATTTTTTGTGAGACGAGCTGTAGTTTTTATTGGTACCATTTTGGGGAATGTGCGGCTTTTTTTGATCACTTTTATTGCATTTTTTGGGAGGCAAAATGCTAAAAATTAGCATTTTGCCTCTGTTTTTTAGCGGTTTTTTTTACGCTTTTTGTCGTACAAAATAAAAAGCATGTTCAACTTTTTGTACATGTCGTTACGGACGCGTCAATACCCAATATGTGGGGTTTTAATTTTTTTTCCCATTTTTATGCTAATATTAGAAAAAGCATAAAAAAAGGGTTTTTTTACATTTTTTTTAAACATTTTTCTTGTTTTTACACTTTTCTTTTCTTTTTTTTATACTATTTGAGTCCCTCTGAGGGACTTACAACACTGTACCGATGATCGCTGTTATAAGGCATGGCAGAGCTACTGCTCTGCCATGCCTTATCGTTTGTACAGCGATTATAGGCATAGGCAATACAGGACGCCGGTGTCTGGCGTCCTGTTGCCATGGTGACAGGCCGGGCTCTCGCGATGATATCGCGAGAGCCGGCCGGAGACACAGAGGGATCGCGATCCCTCTGTGAACTCTTTCCCTGCCGCGATCTACTTAGATGCCCCCCCCCCCCGCTGTTGCAGCGAGATGCCGGCTGTGACTGACAGCCGGCTCCCGCTGCGGGATAGCGCGGGATCACATAAGATCCCGCGCTATCTCCAGGACGTACCGGTACGTCCTGTTGCGGGAAGTACCAGGCTCCCAGGACGTACCGGTACATCCTGGAGCGGGAAGGGGTTAAAGTCAGGGATGACTGTCAGCTAAAGGACTGTACGAGCGCTGATGTCACCACTGATGTCATTGCTCAGTACTTCACTTCCGGTTTCTCCTCCCCACTTTCAAAAAGTCATAACTCTTATTTTTATGTCAATGTAGCTATCTGAGACTTTTTTTTATATATAAATTGAATTGTATTATTTAATGTACTATACTAAGTGGAGTGAGATGTGAGATGGGAAAAATAATGCAATTTCACCATCTCTGGGGTGGTACTGTTTTTATGGAGTAACTGCTGTGACAAAAATGACATGATATTTTTATTCTGTGGGTCAGTACGATTACAACAATACCAAATTTATTTAGTTTTTTGCTGTAATACTTAAAAAAAATAACATTTATTTTAAATAATATATAGATTTTTTCTGTTGCCCTTTTGTGACCACCGTGACTTTATTATTTTTCTCCAATATAGTTGTTTGAGGGTTTTGTTTCTGCGGGACGACCTTTGGTTTCTACTGGTACCATCTTGGAGTACATACAAATTTTTGATTGGATTAAAGTCTCATACTTGCTGTTAACCCATTTTGCTGCACAATCAATGCAGATTGCAATATTGACAAAGAGAAGAGGCTCACTTGCAGCCTTGACATTACAATCCCCAGATATGACAGTTTATACTGTCAGCTGCTGTCTAAAAAATGGTCCCCAGAGCTTTCTAATATAAGCTCCTCTTGGGGCATTAGGTGCCCTAGGTAGGCCATAACAGCTGTGCATTTTACGTGGAATACACTAATGTAATTTCATATAGACATGCAAACTCACGACAGTTAGAAAAAACTAAAACACTCTACTAAACTGCTTCCCCCTTTCTGCCCCCTGTCAACTCTCGTCGAGGAGAGGAGGCGGGATGGGACGGATTTCACAACTGTGGCAGAGGATCGCAATGTTCTCCCAGTGCTCTAATGGGGCAGGCACTGCTGCCGCCCCATTGAAGGCAATGGGGTGCAGACAGCCCCCTCAAGGATTTTCAGGAAAGGGCTTTAAATATAAACCCTTCCCTGACAATCATCCATACCTGCTGGGAAAAATAAAAAAATATATATACATCACCTCACCGCCGCTGTCCAGCTCCAGCACTTCTTCTCCCTGGCTCCACGGCACTTTTCTCCTGGCCGGGGATTTAAAAACCCCGCCTCCTGAAAGTGCTGAGTGTGATTGGCTGAGCGCTGTGACCAATCACACTCAGCGCTCAGCTGTCATGCGAAAAGCAAGGCCTTAGGGTGACTACCCACTACAGTTTTTTTTCCCCTACGAATTTCGCAGTGAAAAAAAAATGTAGTGGGTAGTCACCCTTAAACAGCTCTGTAGACATAAAAAATAAAAATGTATGCCTAATAGAATGCTGGGAGGTAAAAATGAAAAACAAAATTGTGGTTCTTAAGGTCAAAATTTGGTCCTAAAGGGGGTTGTACCAAAATCAGCTTTTATCACCTATGCATAGGATAGGTGATAAAAGTCTGATTGGTGGGGGGTCTCACCTCTGAGATCTGCACTGATCCAGAGAACAGGGTCAGGTGTCCCCCTCTACTCCTCACTGCACCCCCACAGTGAGGAAGAGATTGAATGGAGTGGAGATCGCAACCATTCATCTTCAATGGGACTGCTGAAGATAGGTGAGTGCTTGTATTTCCGTCAGTCCCACTGAAATGAACAGAGCAGTGCTGCACATGCAAGTCCGTCGCTCCATTCAATCTTTACATGACTGGGGGGAAAGCCTGCAGTAATGAGAAGAGAGGGACATGGAACTCCGTTCTTGGGATCCTATGGTTAGGTGGTAAAAACTAATTTTGGTATGTATATCCCTTTTATGGGGGTTAAGAACTTTTTTTGAATCCTTTAACATTGGAAGGTTGTCCAGATGTCAAGCAGCAGAGCTTCTCTATATCATCACTTCATTTGATCACCATGTCTCACCTTTGGTATGATCAGATTGGCTAGATTTGCTCTACACCAGTAATAATGGAACATGGCTGTCAAAAGAGTTTCTGCTATATTCAAACCCGTGATCACTAAATACTCAGGGATCGTCCCAAGGTTTTCTTGTGAAATCGAGGTGAGCATCGTTGTTTATTTCTGCCTCACTACATTCTTATGACTCACATATTTCCTAATCTGATTCTTACTGTGAATTCCTGAACATTTCTTTTAGCTGATGCTAGAAAGGTCTGCAGTTTGTGAGATGTTTTACTAAGATGTTTAGAGCCTGGGTTTCTGGATGAATCGTTTGCTGCACCATTACAGTAATTTTGGCAGGTTTTTATCACTCCAGGGAGCCTATCCTAATTTGAGATAACAGCTCTTATAGTCGTTCAGTAAAGTCCCAAGACAAAAAAAATTCTTTATCAGCAACTTTTTTCCTCTCCATCTCTCTGCAGTTGAAACAAGCAATTCATGCATGATTGCCTCTCAATGAGCCTGAATACAAGCAGTTCTGCAAAAAAAAAGAGAGTGCTGAAACTCGTAATGAAGAGACGAACAGCAAGAACTGTAAGAAGCACAGTATTTTCCTGCTTAAGGCTGGATTCACATGAACGTGTGCCACATTTTTGTGCATCTGGCATTGTGTATTTGCTTGGGCAACTGCGTTTTTTACTGTACTTTTTGTGCACGCAGATCATGCACGACTGCATGCGCAAAAAACATGCAGGAATTGAAAGACCAATTACTTTGATGAGTTCAAAATTTGTTCTCTTCCTGCGCAAATAGAGCATGTTGTATTTTTTTGTCTGAGGCAATTGTACACGCAAAATATGTGCTTGTGAATGAACCCATTGGAATCAATGGGTACTATTTTCAGTGCACATACAAATTTTACATGCACAAATATGTATGTGTAAATCCGGCCCAAAGGTAACATAGTATGTTAGGCTGAAAGAAGACAATGTCCATCTACTTCAGCCTGTTTCCATTCCCCTACCCTTGTTGATCCGAAGGAAGGCAAAAAAACCCCAATGAGGCAGAAGCCAATTTAGCCCATTTGGGGGAAAAAAATCCTTCCCAACTCCATAATGGCAGTCAGAATTATCCCCGGATTAACGTTTGAAAGTTCCTACCTAATTCCAAAACTCGGATCAACAACCGTGCTGGTTCTTTAATGCCTATATCCTGTAACTTCACACAGAGGAGTTTTTTTGGTGGGTGAAACCACCACAGTTTGTTGGCATTTTTTTGCAGTTTTTGATGCCAAAGTCATAGGTGATAGAATGGGAAATATGAAGGAAGGACTCCACTTCTTACTGCTGGATCCACTTCTGGCTTTAGCTCAAAAAACTGCAACAAAAGATGCCACAAAAACTACAGTTTTAAAAAAGAATTGTGTGAAACCACCCCAAGAGGGTAATTTCTGCTCAGGCATTGGGGGCATATCACTAGGAAATACCTCTGCACAGCTTTCTTTGGATGCTGCATGGTTGGCCCATTGCACCCAATGGAAAAGCTGACCTGATTGGAAAAGTGATGGCTTCCGTGGGATTGCTGTCACTTCATTCTGGTGATTGGCATGGGTCATAGTGGTCAGACTAATTGGACATTGGTGGCATGACTTCTTCAAGGTGCTGCAAGCAGTTCTTAATTTTTTTTAGGGTGGTTACACATCAGGGTTCTCTTTTTACTAATGTTACACTTACAGATCAGTCTGACAAATCGTGAGCAAGAAAAAAATGTAGTCCTCCGCTGAATATCTGGAATAATCATGGTTGGTTTACAGATATTTTCCCCTCCATCTTCAGCTGTAGAACTTCAGTCAAATAACTTTGTGTTAAAAAGGAATCCCCTGTGGTTGCCCTCCTTAAGATGACTGTAGAGCCACACGGCCCCGTGCAGAACTTGAGGCTGTAGGCAGTTATCTCCAATGACTCACCTGTCTGTTACAGATTCAGTCAAAGTCTTCTGCCATGTTCCCCTCCCACGGGGAAAGAAAGATCACTCTTTCTTGTTTTTTATTTTGTAAAAAGGAAATGAACCTACTAATGATGTTCATACACCAGCTCAGATGATAGGGTGGAAATATCAGACAGCAAAAGAGACGGCTTTCAGGAAAATGCTTGACTCACAGATCGCGGTTCTGAGTTACGCTACAGTCAGAATGAAATAAAGCACCAAAAAATCAACTATGTACTTCTTCTAAAAGCATGGGGTATCCTTTGGTATGTGATTAAAAAAACACTATAGTGTCAAAGCGGGTGCATTTTTGCTCCTTTTATACACATGAAAATATCCAGAGCGGATGATCAGTAGACATCGGCTATCTTAATGTAGGTTGCTTGGGGTCCATTTACAAGCTACAGGCTGCTCTTAGCATTATACTATAGTCTGCTGGCAAGGTAATAGAAGATATAAAATGTTGAACTTTCATGCAGCTGAAGGCAGTAAGTCCAATGGTAACCCTATCTTTAATGCTATTAATGCATTCTTTAGTATATTTGTATAGGATTTAGAATACTGTCTGTTTGAATACTGTTAAGAAACTTGTAGCAAAATTTTAACTTTCCAATAGACACATAAAAAAAGGAAAAGCCCGCCCAAAAATGTCACTTTTTTACTGCAGATGTTGAATTTGTGTCTCATCTAAATATTTTTGATGCAGAACTCTGTTGCCTTAAGTGATTTTAACCCCTTAGTGAAGTCTGTGTGACACCAGGCTTAAGTGCATTTATGTGTGCATTTGCGCTGTGTATTTGCGCAATGGGCATTGCATATTTGCGCACACATTTATGTGTTTCACTCTACTTTTTGTGCATAAAAATTCTGCACATTTGGTGCGCATAAAAACACACAACCATGTGTGAAATAGGCAATTCAGTTAATTAGTTCAATATGTGCTATTTTTATGCACAAATGTGTAGGAAAATGCAGAATGCTGTGAGAATGAAATGTGCGGGCAAAATACACTTAGGCGAAAAAAACCCATTGTAATTAATGAGTTCTATTCAATGTGTATGGCTTGTGCAAATTTTGCACATGCAAAATGCTGTGTAAATATGTTCGCGTGACACGGACCTTGGACCCAGTAAATCGTATCTCCTATTGTGTTTCGGTGGTCATAACTTTCTTATTTTTTCGTCAATGTAGCTGAATGAGACTTCGTATTGTACGGGATGAGTTCTTGTTTTTATAGGAACCAATGTCTACCAATTGCTACATATAATGTATTGAATCACTTTTATTTTTTTGCTAGAGGCAATGGAAAAAAGTTATTTCACCGCTGCTTTTTTGTGATTTATTTCTCTGGTATTTACAATGTGGTATAATTATTATGTTACCTTTATTCTACGAGTCACTATAATTATGGCAACACCAGTTATAGAGGTTTTATATTTTACCACTTTTATGTGTCTTATATAAATACTTTTATTTTTTTGCAAAAATGCTTTTTTGTGTGGCACCGCATTCTAATACTGGACTATTTTTACTTTTCAGTTGACAGAGCTGTATAAGCCTGTTATTTGTGGGGCAACTTGTATATTTTATTACACGTAATAATTGTTAATACCATTTTCAGGTATGTACAAGTTTTTAAATTATTTTTTATTCCTGTTTAGGGTAAGCGAGATAATCAGAAAACAGCTTTTTTTCATGGAATTTTCCATGCATGATAAATAATGTAATATTTTATAGCAGGGGTTGTTATAGATGTGTTGATAAAAAATTATGTTTAGGTATTTTTTTAATCTTTTCAGTTTTTCAATTTTTAAAGCTGTAGTAATGCTTAGATGCCGCAGTCAGCAATGACTTCAGCATCTGCAGAGTTGAACAGTATAGAGGAGTGATTTACTGAGCAAGTACTCATCATTTTACTCCACTTCTAGGAAGAACCCCACATGTGACAATCAGAGAGAAAATATGCTCTCTGATTGATTAATGTAGTGATAATAGGAATAAAAATTCATGTCCCCCACTCCTGTGACAGGGAGATATACATAGGAATAACTGATCTTCTATGTTGCCGCTGCCCTCCCCTCTACCTACTTCTCTTCTCTGCACACATACGAAAAAAATAACAGCTTTTTAATTCAGTATTTCTAACTCAACTTCAAATGGATGTAGCATTTGGTGTCATTTTAAAGCCAAGAATCTTTAAAAACACTTTAAAATGATACCAAAAGCCTGTTAGTAGCCCTTAGAGAACTGGAGTGACATCCGTTGAAAGTAGAACAAACTCTGTTCGTTCTAAACTGTAATGCTCTTTTCCTACAGAATGAACAAAGTTCATCCAAAACTGTAGTGGGGTAATTAAGATTATTTAATTATATTAAACTATATTTTTTTTTGCTATTTGCATTACCTGGACATTTAAAAAAATATTAGCCACTGCTTCTTGATGATAAGCTTTGGGCGATACATCAAAATTAGTGAAAAACTTTTGTGGAGGAGTTGCGCATGCTAACCAATAAGATTCACGTTTTTATTTTTCAGAGGAGATTTGGAAAATAATTGCAACCTGATGCGTACCTGTGGTCAAAAGAGCTACAGTTCTTAGCCTTCCACATTGCATAAGGGTGGATTTACATGAGGTAGATTCATCAAAAAAATTCCTGGAACATAAGGGGTAACTAAACTTTTAAAAATGTCTAACATGTCATAGTGACATGTCAGAAGGATTGTTCAGTGGGTCCGGGTGCTAAGATCCCCACTATTTGCTAAAATCAAAGAGAAACGCACTCATCTGAGCGCTGTCCTTTCTGTGTTTTCATCCCTGTTCGGAACAGTGTATGGGCTCAATACAAAGTCAATGGAGTCTGTACACCACTTACCGATAACAGCTGAATGGTGCATAGTGCTGAGCTGAGCACGTCTGTCTGCTCATTTTAGTGATCGGTGAGGGTCTCATCCAACAGAAAGAAATTTTTGAAGTTTTAACCCTTTCCAATCCACTGTCTGACCTCTGAAGACATTATGATTTAAGGCTGTACAGCTCCGATGTTGGAAGACATCCGTTGGGGTTCTCTTACTGTATTATTGCCAGCCTCTCTGCTGTCAGAGCCTATCCAACGTGTCACCTCATGCAGTACTGGCTTCAGCCAGCATATAGCGCTATTGTAAAACAGCAGAAAAAGAGTAAGCCCCCTAGGAAAACCAGGGTACAAATTGGATTGAAAAGAGTTAAAATATATTATATGGTATATATAACTGGTACTATTATTAAAAAACATAAGCCTGCAGACAGCTATGTTAACAGGAAAATTAAAAAAAAAACAGTTATGGCTCTCTAAAAACCAAGGTGAAGATACAAAAATTTGAAAAACTGCTGGTCATTAAAGGGTAATACTTAAAAGGGGTTGTACCAAAATTTCAAGTTATCCGCTATCTACAGGATAGAGAATAACTTGCTGACTGGTGAGGTTCTTATAGCTGAGACCCCCGTATGTCTGAAGAACAGCGGTCCCGTGCCCTCTGTCACTTTCACTCCGGGGTTACCGTTTCCCCCATTCCTCTGCAGTGAGGAGACTGAATGAAGTGCTGGCCACGCAAGCGCACCAGTGCTTCATTTACTTTCATTAGGACTGCCAAGATATTCAAGCAGCACTCGTTCGGGTATTTCCGTCAGCCCCATTGAAATTAATGGAGTGCTAACCGTGCATGTGCGACCAGCCTTCCGTTCAGAATAACGTTACTGTGGGGGGAGATGTGATCCCTATAGTGCTAGAAGACTGGGACACGGAAGTCCAGTTCTCAAGATCGGCAGAGGCTTCAGCGGTGAGACCCCACAATCGTCCAGTTATCACTTATCTTGTGAATAGGGGATAACTTGAAATTCTAGTACAACACTTTAAATAACCATTCCATACATCTGAATGAGGTTGTTTCTGCAACACACGTAAGTACATGCAACAAGCTGCCATTTGTGAATGTGCCCTAATTTTTCTCCATACTCTTAACGCTTTTACATTGTTCATTGATGTGAATAATTTATGTATAATAAAAAAATCTGAACTATTGTTATGTAGGAAATTTACTAATGGGAACATAAAGAAAACCATATGAAAAAATTAAATAAAATTGCAACATATTAAGGCCATTTTTATCCTAATCCTAAACTTGTGTTTGGTAAAAAAAAATGAACAAGCCCCAAAGCAGAGGACTGAAAAACTGAGGAGATTGGAAAACACCCTTACTGCACCAGACCATAAATAGAAGAAAGGCCATTGACTTCTAAGTATAGTATAACCCCACTTGCTTCCTTATTCTCTGTGAAGAGACTATTGTGGGAGATTCAACTTACAAACTGGTATTACAACTTCCATATAAAGTTTAAGCAGTAGTCACTTTACTATCTCTATGGAGTGGCACATATAAATTAAAGGGGTTGTCCCGCGAAAGCAAGTGGGGGTATACACTTCTGTATGGCCATATTAATGCACTTTGTAATATACATCGTGCATTAATTATGAGTCATACAGAAGTTATTCACTTACCTGCTCCGTTGCTGGCGTCCCCGTCTCCATGGTGCCGTCTAATTTCAGCGTATAATCTCCCGATTAGACGCGCTTGCGCAGTCCGGTCTTCTCCCTTCTGAATGGGGCCGCTCGTGCCGGAGAGCTGGTCCTCGTAGCTCCGCCCCGTCACGTGTGCCAATTCCAGGCAATCAGGAGGCTGGAATCGGCAATGAAACGCACAGAGCCCACGGTGCACCATGGGAGAAGACCTGCGGTCCACCGTGGGTGAAGATCCCGGCGGCCATCTTCGCAAGGTAAGTAAGAAGTCACCGGAGCGCAGGGATTCGGGTAAGTACTATCCGGTTTTTTCTTTAAACCCCTGCATCGGGTTTGTCTCGCGCCGAACGGGGGGGCTATTGAAAAAAAAAAACCCGTTTCGGCGCGGGACAACCCCTTTAATTAATTTAACATCAGACGCATATCACTGAATTATGAAATAGTCAATCAAAATAGACAATTCTAATTTACTTAAATTTCCTTTTTTCATATGATAAATGACTGCAGTGCAAGTATTAATTATGTTAGCAAACAGATATTGAGACAAATTTACTAAGACTGTCCAATTTGTGCTCAGTGCAAACTTAGACCATACAGATGTTGAATGTGTAAGGTTTATCATAGTGGCGCTGCCGGATAATAAATGAGTTTTTAGGACTGTCTAGCCTAATGTTATACTACCTATTTGTTGGTGTATTTGATGCCAAAAATTCAAATATGTTAGAGGGACGGCGCTCCTGTGGGAAAATAAACATGCAAGTTGGCAATAATAGTTGCAAAAAAAGCTCACCTCAGGGCCTATGGACAAGAACAAAGCCTGACCATAGACTGATGGGAACATCCTTGTTAGGATAGAGGATAAACAATTCTGGGTTTCCTATATCTACCGCAGTAGAGAGCAATTGGCCCAGGCACCAGAAGCACTGGCGTAACTATAGGGGATGCAGTTGCACCCGGGCCTAGGAGCCTTAGGGGGCCCATAAGGCCTCTCTTCTCCATATAGGGAGCCCAGTACTATGGATAAACCATTATAGTTGGAGGCCCTGTTACAGGTTTTGCATTGGGGCCAGGAGCTTCAGGTTACGCCTCTGACCAGAAGGCATATATAACGATCCAGGAAAAACTAAGTCAAAAAGACAAAAGAGGCTTATGCTCAGCAGGAAAACCAATACGGTTCATAAAGTATATAGAAGGGATGTAAAAGGAGAAACTCACTAATTGCAGGAGGTCTCTCTGTGAGGCCTCCCTATACGTTGCTAAAAGCAGAAGAAGGTTTCCTTTTTCAAGAATGCTTGAAAAAGAGGTCGTTTGAACCTCGAAAGGCGTTGCCATTCTTGTTACCTGTTGTGATTTTAAGAAATCTGTGACTGTGGTTGGACAAAAGGAAACTTTTGGTGCAATGTGATGCATTTAGGCCAGGCCTCTTCCAAGAAGCCACCTCCTTTTTGACACGCATGAGGAAAAAGTGTCTACACACTTCTTAAAAGTATCATAAATGTGGTGTCAAAGAGGTCAGACAGCTTTTTGGTGCAATTTGCACCTGGAAACTGCAAAATCTCCATAGTAAATCTGTCCTGTTGAATTTAAGTGTTGCCATTCCAATTTCCAGCTTTTATTTATTTATAGTTGGTTGGAAAGCAAAAGTGAATTCCTTAGAATTACCCAACAGAAACCCATAAAAATGAACTATCATGATGCCCACCTACTCACATTATGTATTAGCAATTGTTTGAAAATTAACAATTTCCGATCCAGTTTCGGGTCCTTGTTCGACATGAAGATTTTCCTGCATAGCTCGGATTTTGGAGGCTATTCTGCATTTACATAGTAACATAGTATGCTAGTCTGCAAAACGCCAAATGTCCATCCAGTTCGGCCTGCTTCCACCACACACCCCCGTGTTGTTCCAGAGGAAGGCAAAAATCCCTTGTGATTATTATTTAATGTCTATATCCTGTAATTTCATAGCGCCCTAAAAGATATCTAGTCCTCTTTTAAACTCCTCCATCACCACGTCCCCAGGCAGAGAGTTTCACAGTCTCACTGCTCTTACAGTAAAGAACCCCCTTCTATGCTGATGATGAAACCTTCTTTCCTCTAAATGTAGAGTGCTCTGATGTAGGAGGCTGTTTTGTATAATGTTGAATATGCATGCAGAACAGCCTCCGACATCAGAGCACTGTCCTACATACTGTAGAAACATGCGTTGGCCCTCGTCCTTAGCACGGATGATGAATAAGAGCAGACAAGCAGTTTGCATGCCATTAATGCCTAAGAATAACAGAAAGACAAAACTCCAGAGGGCAAAAAAGCTTAAAAATTGGATAACCAACTAGTGGAAAAATATCACCTGGGAGATGAATCCAGATTTCTGTGACACCATGCTGATGGGAGGTCATAATTTGGCGCATGCTACATACTCAATGACCCTATCTGCTGATCAGAGCATGTCAGTACCTCCAGGCTTCCTGTCCGCATGCTCCAATATTCCTGCATAACAATTTTATCACCTTGTGGAAGCTTTGACATGACAAATTGAGAGTCAAATGAGCTCGAACGCAGTATGGTGTTTATAATATGTAATCTAATAACTGTACAGCAACACATGGAGTCTCAGGTCCTCAAGTCTGTTTATCGATCCATAGATATTAGTATGAATGGTGCCTCTGTTGCGAACTATATTCTTCTCATAAATCATTGTTTCAAGGGAGGAATCTCTCCATAGTGGAGCATGTGGAGGTATACTCTGTTTCCCTGAAAATAAGACATACCCTGAAAATAAGACATAGCATGATTTTCCAGAATTTGTGAGGATGCAAAATGATTTTTCAGGCTTTTTGAACATGGTTGAAATATAAGCCCTACTCCAAAATTAAGCCCTGCTAACAGTTAATTAAAAAAGTCAATTTAAATAGTGTCCTGGCAGCTATACATGTAAAAAAGTTAAACCTTTTTGAACAAAAGTTAATATAAGACACTGTCTTATTTTCGGGGAAACACAGTAGTATAACCCATAGAGTACACTACTATGATTGTGTGCATGAGATAAAATCCAATCACAAGGAGTCTGCAGAGCAGAAATCTCCTGAGTGCAATATCAGCTTTTTATTCCATCCGTCAAGTCAGCCATTACAGGTCAGCACAGAGAAGACAGGCAAGAACTTAAATCTGCTTTAACGGTATGTATTGTAAATCTTGTGTCCAGTACTTGATAGATTGTGCTACTGATTTACATGTCAACTCAAAATGTCTCCCCTTACATGAAGAGTGTGTGTGACATTTACAGTTTTCTGCTAAAATATTACTCTGATTATGCCCAAGTCTACCCTGCTTTGTTCCCATTGCGCAACAACACACCGCAAACCTTTCATAATGCTGCCCACCTACTCACATTATGTATACAAAGGCAAGGTGCAAAAGAAATAGAGAGGAGGATGAAGACAACTTCAGTTTCATGTAGATAAAGTCACTAAGGAACTTGACAAACTTGCCTCCCACCTGCCATTACCACAGCTCAGTGAAAACAATGGGAAATCCACAGCTGTCGTCACTTAGAATCAAAATGAATACATCCAACGTAAGATGGTAGAATATGGGTACTTTTCCACGGGACGACTGTCGGGCGCTTAAGCAATTACTGCTCCTGTGCTTATACACAGAAGTGATAGTTGCTCACTGAATGGTGGTGGAGATCTCTTCCAGCCACCTGCCTCCATTCAGAGTAAACAGGCAGTGGTTCGTAGATGAATGACTGCCTGTTTACATGGGCCAACAGTCACTTGGTCTTTAGGTGAGCTGAAATCCAAGTGACTCGGAAAGGTGAGAAATTCTTGCTCAGTTGCCCTGTTTCCCCTATTTGCACGGGACAACAGTCACCCATTATCACTCTTTCAAGCAATCATCGGGTGACTATCATAAGTACCCCAAGACACTAAACCACAAGAGAGAAGAATAGTAACAGTTTTTACCTAGTATCTATGACAAGCCATGTCTACTTAAAGGGGTTGTTTGGTTTAGATAATCTATTTTGAAATACACTATTAGGGCATCCTAAGATAAAAGATTTAAGATGAATCCCTCATTGGTAGCTTCTGTCAATTTGCCAGTATGGACAGTGTTTCAGGTGCTCAGCTGTTGGATAACAGCATGGTACTTGCTCAAACAGCAGGGGCCAGAGAAACCTTCACGCCCCACTGTTAAACCCTTTACATGCTGCGTTCAATTCGACTAAGGCATGTCAGAGAGAGGGGGCTCCTACTGTCACCCATCAGACTCCTATGATGTGGTTGTGCGGTTCTGATGGGTTGTTATGGCACCTGGAGGCTTGAATATGGCCTCGGGGCCTGCCAGCTACAGTGGCCTATGAGGCTCAGCTACTGAAGTGTAGCATTATAAGAATGATAAGAGATGTTGATATTCAAGTCCACTATTTGGACAAGAATAACATTTTAAAAAAGTATTTAAAAAATAGTAAAAAAATGAAATAAAAATGTCACAACCCCACCTTTAGGCCTCGTTCACATGTGCGTTGTTTTGCACGAATCCGTGCTGCGCAGAAAGCAGTGCTGCACAGATGTGCAAAAAAACATGTGAAAGAAGCTGTGTGCTTATTGAGAGCAATGGGATTCCGGCAACCCCACAGTGATTTTTGGGGAAGGGCTTTAAATATAAGCCCATCCCTGAAAATCATCCCTAGCTTGTGTAAAAAAAGGAAAAAAAATATATATATACTCACCTCTCCGACGCTGTTGGCGCTTGACGTGTCTAGCCACTTGTCTGCCAAGCACTCTACTAAAGCTCTTTCAGCAGGCGGGATTTAAAATCTCTGTCTCCTGAAAGGGCTGCATCTGATTGGCTGAGCGCTCAGTCAATCACAGGCAGCGCTCAGCTGTCATTCAATGAATGGCTGAATAAGGTTCAGTACACTACCGGGTAAGCCAAGCTCTAGACGTGCTGAGCCCTGACAGCACCGGAGAGGTGAGTATTCATATTTTTTACACAAGCTAGGGATGATTTCAGGGAAGGGCTTATATTTAAAGTCCTTCCCCGAAAATCACTGCAGGGGTTGGTGCATCCGATTGCTTCAAATGGGGTCGATGGCAGCAATGGTGGCCTCAATGATAGCAATGAGAGAACATCGCAGTCCTCTGCCTTGGGCCGGTTTCACACGTGTGTACTATTGCATGCAAATTTTGCAGGCACAATATGCAGTGAATATAACCCATTGATTTCAATTACATTTCTGTATTTTGCGCGTGTGTGGTGACCCGGAAGGTCCACTCAATACACGCGGATGAGCTGGGAGGGTAAAGCTGTCACAGGTCATGGCGGCACTCACCAGTCTCCTTCCCGGAGGGCTACACTCGACCTCAGCCCAAGTACCATGGGGCCTCTTCCAGACACCCCTAGGATAGGGATGGCCAATAAACATTTAACAAGGTCTGCAGGTTGTCATAGGTGACACCACTGTTCCCTTCCCACTGGAATAAGATGTCGGCGGTAATAATAAGTAGAGTCCACACACTGTTAACTTTTTAGTACCTCAGTCCCTGTGAATGGTCAGGGCCTGGGAGAACTTTACTGTAATAACTGGAACACTTTACAAAAGATACACTGATACACCAAAGCAGGCAACACAGAGGAAGAAGATCTGGGAGGAACTCAGGATGTTGATGGTCCTACAATCCTTAGGATTTGTACGGAACCACTCCTGGAAGGGGTATACTCAGGATGACAACGGTCCGACAGTCCTAGTTATCTGTCTGGGACCGCTCCTGGAAAAAGGACTCTCCACAGATATTTCCTGGATACAGTACCTCTGCACAACGATCCGGGCTTTAGGTTACTCACTCTCTCTTTCAACCACTCTTAAATGTTCCCTGGCATAGAACCTCTCAGGGAATTGCTCCTCTTCTTCCATTCTCTTCACCACATGAGGGTTTAAGGTACCCACATGTGGCTGGCACTCTCACTCAGGAAGATGATAGACTCTTGGACTCACTTCTCACTGTTGACTGTTTGTCCTCCTTTTCTGAATCTCCAACTTCATCTACCAAACCCAAGTCACTCATACTTATAAATTCAAGCATACCGCATGACATGAAATGGATGCATTAACAGGCATATCCCAGCTTCAGGCAGACATTAACTCTTTACTCACTGCAGCTGTGCAACACACGTGACAAATGACTAGACAAATTCTGCACAGTGCACCTACACAAGACATTACATGCATGACACATTTATATATATATTATGGAGGGGCCAGGGATATATGTTCTGGGCCACTACATGTGCATTTCAGTCATAAAAAATAGAACATGTGCTATTTTTCTGCATATTTGTGCACCAAAGGTCCCCCTAGAAGACAATATGCAAGGTGATGAGTTAATCTGTGTAATTGCTCCAGAAAAAGAGCACATCTGGAACTACGAGCCATTTCAATTGGTGCGTTTGTTTGCCACACACAAATGAACATGTTTTGTAGGGGCAAAAAAGCAGTAAAATACACTGATGCGTGAACAAAAAAGCATCGTTCATTCAAAAAAATGCAGCGCTCAGGGGCACGCAAATGTGCTTATGCTCATGTGAAGCCGACCTAACTAAATAAAAATTTTTAAAAAGTCATAAATCTGGTATCACCACATTCTTAATAACCCAGAGAAAAAAATAGTACATTATTTAATCTGCAAGGTGCACACCATAAAAAAAAAATGCAAAAATTGCTAATTTTGCCCATATTGCCATACAAAAACTAGAATAGAAAGCGATCAAAACATCATTATAAATCAACAAATGATGCCATTAAAAAGTACAACTATACCATTAAAAACTACAACCTCCTGGGTTTGCTGTGAGGAGCACAGCCTGTTGTTAGAGCTCCATTTTCCTGCTGCTACGCGTAAGTGCCACAGTTGTGTACCTTGCAGTGCTTCTGGTATTCAGGGCTCTATGGTAAAGTTGTATCAGTGACCTAGGTATACATGTGGGTCCGCCCTTATCAGAGCGATCAACCTGCCGGTTAGGCAGGGCTCGCTCCTGGCATAAGGTATTTTGTTTGCGAAGAGATTTCCCCATTTTGGTTTAGTTATGTTTGTTATGCACAGTTGTGTTTTGGTTTAGTATTGCACGGTCGTGCTTCTTTACATTTATTTATCCTTCACGTCCAGTCAGGAAGCAACACAACCTATGGTAAAGCTATTTCTCCTGGAAAGAATCACGATACCCCCATACACATAATGCTATAATCACACTTGTGTTGGGTCTTTTGTGCATAATAGAAGTTGCCTGTTTTGTTCGTGTGGGCTTGTGAGCACAGGTCTTTGGATATGGGCCCTTGCTGCCCCTAGGAACCCACGCACCCAGGCTAGGACACACACACATGCCACAACCAACAGGGACAACTGGACAGGATAAGATGACACTCAGAAGCATAATCACGCCATACAGCAGCCAATAGACAAGCACTAGTAGCAGATGTTAATACTATAAATGCCAGGTATTTGTTGACATTTTGGCCAAAATATGGAAACTAGCGGGTCACGTCATGGCTCCTGATTACCGCTAGTCCCTACACTAACCAGGAGGCAGCGACATAACCTTTGAGGACCTCTAGCGCATACTTAAAACATATATACAAGCAATAAACCACTCCAAAAAGAAAAATTACGTGAGATTTGTGCATTGCGAGACAAACAAATCTTGCTCAAATATGAACCCCATTATTTTAAATAGTCATATACATGAGCATGCAGGAATGCTGCCATCCAATAGGTGGTGCTGCAGAGTTATTGCTCCATCTTCCTTATTTGCATATCCATGAGCGATACGGTGCAAAAATAATTGCTGCAAGCGCTATATTTTCACATTCCTCGGAACACATTGCCCCTTGTTTTCAATGACACAGAAAAATACATTGCATCTCAGTGAAAACTATGGGAAACACTTGCCTATCCTCCAACGCGGACAATCGCTACTTCACAGAAGTGATGGGAGGAATTTCTACCTGAAGAATGCCTCACATTGCCATTAAAATGCACGTTGGCAAGTCCGTGTGTAGATAGCTTATGGGAGAAACAAGGGATGAAATTTCAATAGAATTCTATCATCCAAAATGTTTAGGTATGGAGGTTTGGCATTGAATGCCTGAATCTCTTCTACCCTGCAAGCTGCTGCAATTAGCAGTAAAAAGGTAGTTTTAAGAGACCTTTCACACGTGTCGAATATTTCTACATGACACAGCTAAAGAAGTAGAAAATCGTGCACCAAATACGCATGTATAAATGCATGGTATGGAGCAGAAATCCACAGCGACAGATTAAGCTGCATCTTTAGGGGCAGTTTTTATAAGGGCGCAGAGGATCAGGCTTAGATCCCACAGAGGGACTGAAGAATGGAACCGCAGATGAATTCTTAAGAGGTTTTTTTTAGAATTCCTGGATCGACGGACGACTTGACAACTTTTGATCTAAGAAGGAACTAAGTACAGAAACTTGTACCTTCAAAGTGTTTTTTAAATTTTAATCTAGCCTAGGATGAAGAAAATCTAGAATGGTAATATCTTCTTTTAACCTGAGTCTTATAAATCAGGAGACCTGGATTCCACAAGGTCAAGAAATGCTCTTCAGATAAAAGCATATCAGAAGTAATTTGCTTTAGGCCTTAGTCAGACGGGCGATTTTTCGTGCGATTTGCGCATGCGTCCGGCGATTTTATAAAACCATTGCTTTGCAATGGTATCGGACACATGAGCGCTTTTTATGCGCTCGTCCAATAAATTATAGAACAAAAAATCGCAGATCGCACCTATCTGTGATCTGCGATTCCTGTTCTCTTCTCTATATGCGCTCAATGGGGCCGGCGGCAGCAGCGCCGACCCCATTGAGAACATATAGAAGACAAATCATTCTTCTCTGCCACAGCTGTAACAGCTGTGACAGAGAAGAACGATGTTTGCCCATTTAATTCAATGGAGCGGCAATACAGCCGCTCCATTGAAAGCAATGGGCTGCCGGCGTGCGCGGGGTGAATTGTCGGGAAGGGGTTAAATATATAAACCCTTCCCTGCAATTCATTCTAAAATGTGTTAAAATAAAAAAAAATGGTATACTCACCTTTCCACTGCAGCCGGAGTCCAGCCGCGGCCGCTGTCAGTTCTCCTGAACTGCTTCTTGGCACTATTCAGCCGGCGGGGCTTTAAAATCCCCGCCTGCTGAATGATCTGCCTCTGATTGGTCACAGCCCTGACCAATCAGAGGCTGAAAACACTCACACACCCATTCATGAATTCATGAATGGGTGAGTGACTGCTGCCTCTCAGCGCTGAGCCAATCAGGGGCAGGTCTGAGTCACACCCCCTTCATACCCACTGCAGGACGGCCACGCGGAGCTCCGGCTGCCGGGAGAAGGTGAGTATACAATTTTTTTTTATTTTAACACATTTTAGGATGGATTGCAGGGAAGGGCTTATATATTTAAGCCCTTACCGACAATTCATCCCGGGCTCGCCCGCAGCACATTGCTTTAAATGGAGCTGGCTCTATTGCCGTCTCCATTGAATGCAATGCGCTGGACAGCTTCGGCCCGTTTCTAATGAAACGCGGCTAGGAGCAGATTTTCGGGCGATTTGCGGGCGACTTGCGCGCACCGGTCACGCGATTTGCGGATGCGCATCTGTCATGCGATCCGCAAATCGCGCGAAAAATCGCCCGTCTGACTAAGGCCTTAGGGAGAATATTCACTACCTTATCAAACAGCCCTCTAGCAAATAGTATTTGCCTTACAACATCCATACTGTCAGGCGGAGTGGCTGGGTTTCTGCATAAATGACTGGTGCTTGGGAGAATATGGGAAAGGCATATAAGAGTTTCTGACCACATTTGGGTGAATGCGTCCAAAGCATCCAGATTGTGGAAGAAGGAATAAAGTCTAACTTGAGCATTTTGTTTTTTGGCAAAAAGGTCTATTTTGAGAACGCCCCATTTTGTTGTAATTAGAAGAAACACTTGAGGTTTAAGGACCATTCTCCTTTTAAAAAGGAGTTTTTAGTTCTGCTTAGTAAGTCCGCTAAGATCTTTTTCACTCTTCTGAAATTGACCACAGAAAGAGAAGAGACATACGCTTCTGCCCAACAAAAACAATTTCTTGCTAGTAAACATACTTTTGGACTTTTTGTGCCCTTCCTGTTTGTTGAAGAAAGCAACCGCCATCCTTTTCAGGTCTTGAAAGAATTGTGACTTGCCTTCGCTGAACCTCTACCTGAGGTTTTTTTTTTAATCCCATTTAGAGAAGAGAAAAGCCTGAAGAATTCTGAAGTGAGCTTGTGCCCACATGACTGCCAGCATACAAGAGGTGAGTAGGTCTAGTACTCTCATGATCTCCCCGAAGGAGACATACAGTAAACCCTTGAGTAGCATTGCTCTTAGGTAAAGCTGTTTTCAACTTAAGTCGATGTGTCAGAGCAGCGGGGGTCGCTCAAATAAAGTTGCATTCCTCAGATAAGGGTGCCGACCGCTCCATGACCCCGGGTGCAGCTCAGTGAGCCGTTGCGCAGCTGATGCCAGTCAATTCCTGCCTCTCCTGCATCAGCGCGCAGCGCGCGCCTATTCCTCCCTCTCCCCTCTCCTTAGTGCACAGTGCCGACTGAACGTTGCTGTGTCTGCCTGCCTCCCGACACAGTACAGCAGCTGAATCCCCAAAGTGCCGGCTGAACGCTGCCTGGCTCCTGAATCCCCACTGTACTGCAAAATGTAAGTACTGTACAGATGAGTACAGTACAGTAAAGAAACATTTGCAAATAAATACTGCAGTCCTATGTGAAAGCACAGATAACACAGTGATACATACTGCTAATAATGTCTCTGCAGTCCTATGTCAAAGCACAGATAACATAGTGATACGTACTACTATAATGATGCCCCTGCAATCCTATGTCAAACCACAAATATCACAGTGATACGCACTGCTATAATGATGTCCCTGCAATGTTAATTTATTCTTTACAGTTGTGTTTTATATTCATTCAGTATTGTTATTGTTTTTGGTATTAAAGACCAGAGTTATTCTCTATTAAAGGGGGTTTGGTGTGTTTTTTGGAACGTCTAGAACCAATTAATTGGATTTACATTAATTCCTATGGAAATAATGTTCTCAACTAACATTGATTTCTACTAAAGTCTATTGCTTCCGGATGGATTAATGACGTTAGTTGAGGTTCTACTGTACTTTATTAAAAAAAATAAAAAATATATATGAATTACTATTCTTTTCTGCAGTAAGAAAAGAGTATTGTTGTAGAGAATCCATCTGTACACCTAAAAAGGTTTTTATCTTGCCTGGTACCGGATCAGACTTCTGCAGGTTCCAGCAAAGATTACACTTCCAGAAGATGTTGGGACACTACTGAAGCCAGGTTACAGGATAGACCAGCAGGAAGGATGGAACATACGGAGCAGCATTGAATATAAAGCCATGCAGCCCCATGGTAATGTGCTAGCAGATGGCAGCTCGCAAACACCCGGTCACTTGGATTTCATACGTAGGGCACATACTGGGGTGAGGCAATAGTTCTTGACCACATCATGCAGGACATCAGTTGCTTGAAACCAGAACTTTAATACAAATGGCAAACCAAACAGTTTGAGTTACCAGCAATAGCTTCAGAACAGCATAAGACAAAGTGGGCCAGCATGTCCCCCTTATGCAAAACCAGTACAAACTAGTGTCCTCCTTTTGCAGAAGATCTGCAAGGCAGAGGTTCCAGCAGTCCATGAATGAGCATATCTCCACTTGGTTGAAGTCCAGAGCAGAAACTGGTTCAGAATTTTTGCGCACTAACCCAACCCGCTAACCTAAGAGGATGCACTCTGGCTCTGTCCCATACATTGCTTCTTTTAGAAACAGTATTACATTTATTAATACAATAATCATGTCAATTGTAATGTAACTTCTAAACTTAAAGTTTCTTATAGGAAGGTAGTGGTTCCCCACTGCACACTACACTACCTCTTATGATTTGCCTTCTATAAGGAGAACGTCCAGATACGCAATCAGCAGAAGTGAAATAAAGCATGCAGATTTAATTTGTGGACCTTCTGGCGCTTCTGCACACATCCGCAGTGGAGAAAAGAGAAGACCCGCAGAAGATCCGGATAGGTAAGTAGAAGTCCTATAGTGTCCTCGGCCGCGGGCAGGGTCGGATTCCGCTGCGGACTCCCACATCTTTAAGCCAGAAGACCAAGAGGACATTGGGAGGTAAAGAACTAGATCGGCATGCCATAGAAATCTAATGGTCCACCAAGGCAGCCTGTAATGTACTGGCCCTCCCTCTTCCATTCTTCTCAAGGGGCAGGAAACAAATGGAGAAGGTACTAGGAGGGTGACTGTACACTTCTATGCGTCCTGTCCCAGAGACCTCCTGAAAGTGCTATTGTGGAGGTGTAGGAAAAAAATTACTTTGTCTTGGACTGTAATGGTGTTGGGAAATACAACATGCGCCATTTTAAAACTGACCCGAGTGACCCGTGAAAGGCAAGCCAAAGTGGAACGCAAACTCCATGTTTTAGCAGCCACTGCAGCATCTAGCAGAGGACTGTTAACTCTATAAACTGCGTGGGCTAGAACTAAAACACTAATTTGGAGACATTTACATTGGTGCGCATGTATATGTTGCACACTCACTTAACAAGTGCAAACAGAGTCCCTACAGCTCCGCACAATGGAGAAATAAGGACCGTGTTTCGTGCCTCCATGTGGCATCATATTGCCAATATGTTCTCTAATGGAAAATGCCTCTGTAATATGTAATCTAATGAAACATGTCACAATGGCCAAGATAGAGCTTAATATTAACTAAGGTTGCAAATTGTGTCAAGAATACTTAGAAGCCATAAAAGTGACTGTATCCATTATCCAGGAGTTGTATGGATCATTTTATGGCAGCTATAGTAGTCATTACAAACAAAATCAGAGGTATTAAATCGCCCTGTAGACGTCTATGGATGCCTTATTATGAATTCATACACCTGGGAGCTAGTACAATGCCTTAATACAGCTATATGCATGAGCCATAACAGTCCTTGATAATTTGCAACTTCTTAAAGGCAGCTCCATTTTAGAGTTATTGTATATTAATGGCTCAATAATTGTCTTAATTTCTATTTATGCAGCAGTTGAATATGTTCTATAATGTTATTATCACAGTGGGACTCATAAATACGATCACAATTCCAGTAACATTCAGGGCTCTGGAAAATGTGAAATTCTATATAAACTTCCAGTATGCTTGCCAGTAGGCTGTTTTTCAAGAGGTCCGCATGGAAATTGATGGAAAGCCCTGCCTCTAGTGGTTTTGACAACATTGCAATGGAGAATTGCTATGGATGCTATTATATTCTTTAAAGAGTCTTGAAGTTGAAGCTTCACTTTAAATGGCTTTAAAATGAGAAATTATCATGAATTCCTATTAACAGTGCGTACGAGTGCGAGGTTCTTCTCTAAACTTCATTAATTTAACGCACGTTAAATGGTAATCAATGGAAAAAAACAGCTACTTTTCAACACTGCTCAAAGTTAGAGATGTCCATCCGATGGTCATTTGAATAAACAAGAAACTTTATTGTGGTTATGATAATGGGGAAATTGCTATTGACTTAACATACATTAGTGTTTACTGGCCTTTTAATGATAAAATGGCGCCAGTATATAGAACAAGCTAACACATTCACAGATTGCCTCCATATTTACTGTTGTGGTTCATCAACTATATTCGCGTGTTGAATTCACGAAAGCCCTCTTTGCTTCTGTTCTCATTGAGTTTGATGTTGGTCTATCAAAGGCAGCAGAGGCTCTATTTTTATAATGAACAGTTCAAAAAGCTACTAACAGCGTACACAAAATCCTTTAAGAACACACGAAAACGACAAAAGCAGCACAGCCGCCATAAATATAGTAAAGTCCTTTCCAGCACCCGTCAGATAGTATTGGCCTGCAACGTCTTGCTGAATAAGTACCGGTTCACTGAAATCCACAGACTTAACAAAATTGTTCATTTCCCAAACGATGAAGTGAGATAGAAAACTGAAAAGCGTGGCTTATGCCTTCCACAGATGCTCTTTGTCCAGAGCCGTCACCGTGTCCACTTCTCCTGTCATAAACATGTAAGAACTGACCGCCTCCCTGAGACCCACGCTCACCGGACAATCCTCTTCTTTTAGGTTGGCATTTTCACTAAATAGGGCAGCGCTGGGGAAAAAAGAGAAAGATATGAGAGGATTGGCCAAAGATTTATACTGCACAATCCGCTTCATACATTTCCTCCCAAATGTCCCACAAGCATATAACGTGGCTTAACACCTTCCTCCAACTTCGTTTGCCATGATGTTTCAACCTGACAGTTTTATCAGATTACTTTGTAGATGGACCTGGTCAGAGGCGTAACTTGAAGCTCCTGGGCCCCAATGCAAAATCTGTAACAGGGCCCCCAACTATAATGCTTTATTCATAGTACTGGGCTCCCTATATGGAGAAGAGAGGCCTTATGGGCCCCCTAAGGCTCCTGGGCCCAGGTGCAACCGCATCCCCTGCATCCTCTATAGTTACGCCCCTGGACCTGGTGGTATTTACTCACTATAAAGTATATTATTTTTGCAGTGTACAGTGGTATGGTATTATACAGGCATGCACAACTTGGCAGTAGGTAGGGTCCAAAATTAAGATTGGCAAATCTCTTGGGCCTTAAACAAGTTTTTAACGGCTCACTATTCTATTATTGTAAATGTTATGTATATACTTGCTATATGCTTATTTGCTCTTTTAAGCCACTTACAAAGATTCTTCCACCATTGCACCGGTGCCGCTTGCAGCGCTGTTCTCGGTGCCTAAAGGACCTTATCTGAATTGAATTACAGTCATGTGACCAGAAGTGCAGCGCAGCAAGGAAGTGGATAGCGGCTGTCATCCACTGAAGGTCCTTTACCTGGTGACGTTTACTGCCAGTGGCTAATATGACAAGGCTATGATGTCGAAAGGGCTAGCAACTAGGCTCTTGACATCATAGTCATGACACAGGCTGCCAGAAATTGTCTATCGGGCCGCTTGTTGTGCAGGCCTGGTATAACATCACTGTTAGGGAGTATTCATACCATGTGTCAGGCTCTGTCCTTGGTTTCCATCCCAAGGTTCCGTCTAGATCACCAAAAATGGCATCTAGACAGAGGCCTGGATAGAACTATAGGCTTTCATTAGTCAAACTGGGACCAGTAAGATGTCTACTTGAGCAAATTTCTGTTCCTTTCTGGCATTTGTGCCTGATAGAATAATGTAGTGGAAGCATAGTGTAGTGGAATAGCTGTGGACATGTTATTTGGCCAACCCATGGCACTGATATTTGGGAACTAGAGTTTGCAGCATTTAAAATTAAACACTGTTTAGTATGGTCATTTATACAGAGTACGACAGTATATACACCCTGATTATGTGTTGTGTGGGATGATGTACACTGTACTAAAAGCTTTATTAATATATAACTTAACTACATAAGTAATTGAGGAGTTCAGGCTTCATAGAAAAGCTCAAGGTCACAGGTGAGTGCAAGCCAAAGTGCCCCCTACCATAAATGGTGCTAGGTACAAATGTCTGCCCGTACAGTACCTGCAGCAACTCAAGTGTGTCAAATGCCTTCAGAATTTGTATTTCATCTAATGGTTTCATGTTAAATCATTGACTAAAGTTTCAAAAGTTATCTTTGTGTGTGCTGCTGCTGACGTAAAATTCCTGTTCACCTGCGTCAAATACTTGAATCATCAACAGGACTGTATAATCAGGCTCTATCCCCCTACCCCTTGGGCAATTTGAACCCTTGCAGAGCTATCCCTCATCATAGCTACCACTAGAGGATACCTACTGGTGAAACTATTGGCCCTATGTTTTATTCTGCATTGGAGCCCCTCTTCCTGATATATGTCCCCAAGTGTCACTCAGACTTGAGATTGCAACCAGGCCAGGAAGCTACCGGCACAGCGGGTACTCACATTAGGTGGCTGGTAGTGGTAAAGGTGTTCCATCAGTAATAATAACGGTACCTATTTAACCATTTCCCAACTACCCCATGTAAATGAATGGACTGGCCTCTGTGCCTTTACATGTCATGTTTCATGGAACTATGTGCTAATGGTGTTCGGGGGTAGCAGCAGTCAAGGGAAAGTGTATGAGTACATTCAGTGAATCACTGGATATAACTGCATTGTATATATCTGACCACTATTTAACAACCATACTATTTACTATTTAAAGGTATACTATGTGTGTTTCTACATATAATTCCTTATAGCTATGCCTAACCAACAGTCCTGATATTGCAGAACCTGGAATACATGTGGTCCGAGGCTCCTTCCACAGAACCCTCCGTTAAAACTACACCCATTCATTCATTTACGTCACTAATTGTGTGTGAAGCCCTGCTCAAACCATCTCACGTTTTGCATGTTTTATCCTGTCCGATATTTCTTTAATGGAAAAATTGGCAACCCTTGTCAGAAAAAGACTTTTTACACTTTCACATATTGTTCAGTGGTGGAAAGGCATATGTGGATAGTTGGGATTTTGTAAAGGCGTATTCCAATCTCGGTAAGTTATCCTTATCCACGGGGTAAGGGATAACTTGCCAGTCAGTGAGGGCTTGACTGCTGAGAACCCTACTGATCCAGAAAAAAAAATTGCTCTGGTCGGTCCTGAAGTTTTGACAGTAGTGGTCACGCATGTGTGTCACCGTGCCATTTACTTCAATGGGACCAATGGAGATAGCAGAGTTCAAAAACTCAGCAATCTCTGGTGGTTCCATTAAAGTGAAAGGAACTGCTGGAGATTGACGAGCGTTTGAACTCGGCCAGCTCTGGCGGTCCCATTGAAGTGAATGCACGATGGTAAGCGTGTGTGACTGTCAAAATTCATAGACACGCCGGAGGCGATATCTCTGGATCGGGGGAGGTCCTCCAATCCTATGGATTGGAAATAACTTGCTGATATGGAAATATTGCTTTTAAGATATCTGTAGTTTACCTGTCCAGATCTCTCCAGTTCAGTGCTGGTTTCTTGACAATGATGGGTTCCGAAGTCAGAGCAGCAGGAGGGACAATTTGTGCAACACAGGGCTCTTTTAAGAGGCAGCAAATTCCATCTGCCATTTCTTACAGAGAGAAAAAACAACAAAATAAGAACATAGATAAATGGATTAAGATGCATTTATCCAACATAGATGACTGTAAAAGAGGAGCATAAACATCTGCCTCCATGTTTTCATATATGTTTGCATCTACATAGCAGGATGAATGTACAATTTATAACATATAATGAAAAAAGTTTGGTACCATGTTAGCCAGTAGAGCAAAATGTGATTGTTACCAGCAAGAGAAACTAAGTAATCTTGTAGATATGATACCTTTTAATGGCGACCAAAAATACATGATGTTAATGCAAGCTTTCGAAACTCAAGATTCTTCCTCAGGCATAATGAAATAGATCTGAAGAGGCATGAATATATACACAAACATACTTTTGACAAGCACAGACATAGATGTGATTAATTTGCACTTAAAAGGATACTACAACAGAATAGGTAGAGAAATAAAAACATATTTAAATAGTCCACTGATAAAGATGTGAAGGTTTTATGGTCCCTGAATTAGTGTTGGGGGGGTCACCAGGGCAGCAGTGTTATCTGTGCTATAGATCTCTCATACTTCCCAGTCACACATGAATCCTCTTGAAGAATTTAGCCCTCTGTTGAAAGTATCAAAAGTTGTTATAAATTTATACTCCCAAATTCTTCTATGGCTTTGTGATTTGAAATTGTGTTTAAGTATAATACCTTTCATGTGTTCTATGTCATACCCGTGACTAGAGAAGTGCTCTGCTACAGGTAAATCTGTCTCTCTCCTTAATTTCGTGGCGATGAGATAACATCCTCCTTTCAGTTTTTGCCCTTTTTCCCCAACATAAAGACCACAACAGGACATTTACTGCACAGGGTCAGGTACACAACATCAGACGTAGAACATGTGAATGTCCCCGGGATCTTATAGTCCTGCTGTGTGTTGGGGATCCGTATCCTGTCGGCGGTTCGTACATATGAGCAGGTCTTGAAGCTCCTTACCTTACAGGAATAAATTCCTTTTCATGTGTCAGAGGGCAATGCACTCCTGATTATAAAGTTCCTCAAATTTGAGGGTTGCCTGTCTTTTCGTGTGTCAGAGGAAGAATCCCGAGAGGTTCGAAAGCTCGCTATAACATCATGTATTTTTGTTAGCCATTAAAAGGTATCATATCTACAAGATTATTTGGTTTCTCTTGCTGGAAACAATTACATTTATAACATACAGATCTAGCAATTATTAACATAACCGATGCATCATGATAACTTGATTTACAGCATTGTAAGACATTGCAGTTATCATAATGCATTAAATGTTCAGTTAATGTTTGCCACATCAATGCATTTTAAATGAATTAATAAACAGATGGAGGAGGGAAAAAATCTCAACTTTTTTTTCTCCGATATTATAGCTCAGTGTAATTCAGAGAGCTGCTATTTTTAAAGGAAAGCTGTCATGTTTTTCTAATCTCATACAACCCTATTTTCTATTTCTGTTTTTTTCTTTTTTTTTTCTAGAGATGTGGTCTTACCGGAGTAGTAGTCCACCATATCCTGGAGTGTGTTGAAAGTCAGACGAGGAGAAATATACAACCAGCCATTTTCTAGCTGATTAATACGATAATGCTTGATAGAATCCAGCATAGCTTGGTTGGAATGTCGTACTGATAGACTGTAGCACCCTGTAATGAAGGCAGATTTTATGTAAAGAGGTGTCCTGTAGTCGGCTCAATGATGCCGATCTGAACAACATGTTTGTGGTTGTGTTAAGTGTAGAAGCAAAAGTCTTGCATAAGTGTATATAATTTTTTTGAGAGGGTCACTTGACTGGAGTCCAAATAATAGCCCAACACCTCTTCAAGTTAGAACCTCCGTACAACCATGTTACTGTAGCCCACCACTGTACCACGCTACCAGACACATATATGTAATATATATATGCACAAACATTAAATATATATAATGTGTATATATATATGCACATAGAACCACCATTTATGCTTGCTACTGTATAGTGCACTGCACCTGTGTATGAACACTGGGCTATATGGTTTCCTGTTACTAATGTCTTCAATGCATCATTTCCACAGCTCACACCACATATGTTTGACAGGTGTGAGGACTTCCTGAGGACAGACAATAGAGTTTTCTGAAAAGTACGACCCTTTAAATAGATATCTAGTTTACAGATTGCAGTTTATGACTCTAATCAACATTACCTGTAGTTCTCTCCAATCTCCTAGTATTAATATTGGCAATATTGATCTTCGTAGTCTTAATGTAATAACAGCATGGTGATATTAGTCGTTATGTGGTAGTAATGTGCAATCATGTTGTGGCAGCATTCCTTGGACCTTATACAGTGTTATTATTGGTAATGTTGGGCTTAGTATAGTACAAGGTTTTTTTCAGTAACAGTATGGAAGTAAAATAAACAGTGATAACATAGTTTTTGTTTCATTAACCCCTTGAGTGGCACGCCCGGAAATTTTCCGGGACGAGCTCCACTGCTCATAGCGACATAGCCCGGAAGATTTCCGGGCTATGTATCACTATGGGAGCTGCATTGTGCTCTGCCTGAACAGACCTACAGAGAACAAAGCAAGGGCTTTGAAAAACCAGCAGAAGATATTGCCGATATGCCGGCAATCTCCTGCTTTGTTTACAGGTTGCCCTAGAGACCATCGGCTTGTCAGGAGCAAGCCGATGGTCTCTGTGGCAGGGAGAGCTTGGTGCTTGGCTGTCAGAGGACAGCTAGGTACCTGCTCTTACAGCAGAGATCAGAGAAAACCTCTGATCTCTGCTGTGTTAACCCTTTACTTGCGGCAGTCTATGTGACTGCAGCATGTAAAGGGCTGTCACTGCAGCATGTAAAGGGCTGTCACCATCGGACCCCCGAATGTGATCAGGGGGTCCTGATGGGTCACTGTGGAAGTCCCTTAAAGGGACAAAATAAATAAATAAATAGATAAAAATTTAAAAAAAGGTTAAAAATTATAAAAAAAATGTAAAAACACTTGTCTCCCTTTACTTTGTAAAAAATCCAAAATACAATCACACATGTGGTATCCCTGCGTCGTAATGACCCAGAGAAGCAAGTTAATACATTATTTAACCCCTTAATGACATGGCCCCTTTTTTTCTTTTTTCCCCATTTCTTTTTTTCCTCCCCCCTGTTTAAAAAAATCACAACTTGTCCCGCAAAAAACAAGCCCTTATATGGCCGTGTCAATGGAAAAATGAAAAAGTTATGGCTCTTGAGACGCAACTGCAAAATTAGTTGAAATTCAATGATTAGACCATTTTAAAAAACCTGCCCTGGTGGGCACGACAGGGTGGTAGGAAACCCGCCACTCAAGGGGTTAAAGGGTTATTTCCATCTTGGTTTATCATGGCCAGGATGGGAAAACCTGGCCCTCTGTTACCGACCATCCGTCATTTTCTAGACTGAAGCACTCAGCCGTTACTGTAGGCACCAGCCGTGTTGCCGGTAACTATAGCAGCGTTTTCCAATCTCGTCTATGAAAAGCCAAGATGGAAATACACCTTTAGGTTTGGCTTGACAGGAGAGGGTGTTCTTACCAGAACTTTTTTATGGAGCTGGTAAATGTTCATTCTCTGAGGGGGGTGTGGGGTGGAGTGCACCCATTCAGAACCTTGCTATGGGGCCCAGCCCTAGGAATCTTTTCCGGTTTTTGGAGGTTAGTGTGTGTGTGGGGGGGGGGGGGGGGGAGGGGGATGAAAGGAGTAGGCACACTCTTCCCTCTGCATTCTGCTCCCCGACCTGAACCCACCAATATATGAATTTCTGTAGCTGCTGAAGTCTATAGTTACAAATTAATTTATCACATTGTAGGTAATCTTAACTTTTTTAAAGTCTATTTTAATGTAACAAATGCCTTGTGCTTTTCCAGAGAAGAAGGAACACTTAGTTGCCATCCAGACTGTACCTCTTCTGGTTTCACTTTCCCGAATCAAAAAGGAACCACTTTTGTTGCAGCTCACCAGAAGCAACTCTTCTGCTTTCTCCCGGTTTATACCTTTATACAACCACCTGTAAAATAATGAAGAACTTGAGGTTAGGAACAACCTGATTACCCTTCTGCGTCGTGTTGTTGAAAGTACTTTGGTGATATATTTGTATAGAGGAAGTTCTTTGTGAAATGATGTTACAGGGCCATTTTTACTAAGATCGCCATTTCATGAGCTGCTCTTAATAAAGTGCATGCCGAAGTCAGAAGGGACAAATATATCAAGAGGCACATGCTTGTTAATACATTTTTTGCATCTCTAGCTGCCTAATCTACTCCAGTGATGAGCTGGCATAGATTTATGCTATAATTTACTCCAGTTTCTGTAGTAAAGCATAGTAAATTAGTTGGGCTGAGGGTGTGGGGGGATTACATAAATCCATATAGATATTGCCCTGGTTGGATCTGAACCCATGGCCCCTATATTCCATAACCACAATGCCTTCTACAATCGTTACTATGTGGACATCATGCATATATATTTACCTGTTGTACACCTTGGCAATATAATTTCTAGGCATGTAGCATTCTTTTCCAGTAGAAAATGACTTTACTTTCCACCAATCACCATCCCTGAGAGATATTAACACGCATTGGTTACTAATTATTATATAATACAGTACAGTACAAATACATAGTATGAGCATAGACATCGCCTACACAGAACTCTTTAGTATGTGGAGTAAAGTCTAACGTCTCTCAGTCAAGAAATTCATATCACAAGCACGTTATCATACCCAGAATTCATTGCAATGCAGGCTGAAATCTCTCGAGTCTAAGGTTAGCCCTACACATTAGATTAAAGGGGTTGTACCAGAATGTCAAGTTATCCCTAGATACAAGATAGGGAATAACTTGCTGATTGGTGGGGGTCCCATTGCTGAGACCTTTACTGATCTCAAGAACAGGGATGCCATGTCCCGATCCTTCTCACTGCACCCCTAGCGATAAGGACTAGACTGAATAGAGTGCTGGTTGTGCAAGCGATTCACTTTCAATGGCACTGTCGAGATAACCGCGCAACACCCACTCAGGTATTTCCATCAGCCACATTGCAATAAACAGAGCACCGACAGCGCTTGCATGAACAGCCTGAGGAGTCTTCAGGGTAGGTTCCATTGTCTTGCCCAGAAACATAATTTACTGAAAATGGCCATAAAAGCATATGCTTAAAAAATTAAGAGGGGTTTTCTGGAACTTTTACAGGCTTTAAATAGTATCAAATAAAGAAAACATATGGTCACCTACTCCAGTGCCTCTCCATCCAGTGCAGGAGATCCAGTGCTCCAGCCATCACCTGCTATACATTCTTCAAGTGATTGCTCAGCCAATCACAGGCTTCTGTCACCATAGAGTCTGTTATTGGCTGAGCTGTCACGTGTACATTAAACAGCACATGATCGGCCACTAGTTTCTTCTGGGTTTCGAGCAGCCGGCACCAGGGCCCCTGCACTAGTTGGGGAGCTGCTGAAGTACACAAGTATACATTTATTATTTACTCTATACAACTTTAAGCCTGTAATTTTTTTTGAGTCCCATAAAACTCCTTAAAGTCTTTTATATCTATTTAGGGCATGGGTGCACAACCTTTTTCTGGTCCGAGAGCCACATTGTCATACTGAACAACTCTCTAAGGCCGCAATAAAACGTAAGAGGGTATTAACATCTGAGACATGTGAGGCATATCAAAAGAAAGTCCAATAGGTCCAGATTCCACAGGACTCCAAGCTATCAGGAGAATTTTCCTGTTTTCTGTCAATCAACAGACTAGAGAGGCAGAAACCATACATGCATGTGGCTCTCTCGTTTGTAGACTATGGGTGTTGTAGTAACAGCCTAACATTGCACTACCCCCATAAACGACAATGGAGAGAGTGGTATGTATAGACAGACTGCTAAACTTATATACTTCTTTCTGAAGTATTAAACAGGGGTCTAAAAACCTCATTCTGCTGATGCATGGGGACCCAGAGATGGCTACACAGGACACCATTAGTACATTCCTATCTCTGCTCTTGAATATCATCTCTCTGACTCAGGAATTATATATGAGCAGCCACACTGAGACAAGCACTTATGTGTCCAAATCAGGGACGTAACTAAAGGCTCAGGGGCCCTGATGCAAAAGGTGAGCTGCCCCCCCTATCTGTATCTGTACCCGTAACCATAACTAAACCATGCAGAGGCATAACTTGAAGCTTCTGGGCCCCAATGCAAAACCTGTAACAGGGCCCCCAACTATAATGCTTTATTCATAGTACTCGACTCCCTATATGGAGAAGAGAGGCCTTATGGGCCCCCTAAGGCTCCTGGGCCCGGGTGCAACCGCATCCCCTGCACCCTCTATAGTTACGCCCCTGGTCCAAATGCTTGGGGGCAACACAGAATGGCATCATAGACCTCATGTCAGCCCTGAGATGTAGGTTGTGCACCCTGATTTAGTGCAAGCAATGAAAATATTGTAACTTTTCAAAATACCAAAGACATACTCGTGCCTCCTAAGTTAAAGCATCATCCGACCTCTAATATTTCACCTCCCTTGGATCAGTTGCTACTGCAAGAAAATGCAGGCACCATCAGTAGAATAAGCCTCTTGTGTTAGGTCGGTAGGATGCTACAATTACACATATCACCCACAGTACAGGCTGCTGTAAATGCAAGCTGTATTCTGCAGATGGTATGTATATTCTGCTGAAGGCGCTGCAGAGCAGCCATGTGTGCCTCCCTGGTATAATCAAGTCTTGAATGAGTGAATGAATGGAACTCAAACCAAGGGCTCATTATGTACACTACAGCTCTGTAATAGGGCATTTATAACAGTCTACTGGGCTCTTGGTATGTCTTTGATTTCATATAGATACTATATGCTGAGATATTCTTTCCCAGAAGTAATGCAAGAATAGCTCTGTAATACAATGCCATATTGATATACCATATGGTAGCATATAGAATACCCACATTTCTATAGTACAAAGCTTCATGTGTCTCCTAACAACTTCTGTGCACATAACTGTTGTGTGTATGAGGCTGTATATGAATTAAAGGGGTTTACCAGGCAAATACTACTGATGAGCTATCCTCAAGATAGGTCATCAATAGTTGATCGATTGGTGTCCACTCCCGATCAGCTGATTGGACAGCTGCTGTCTGCGCCACAACACACAGGGGTACAGACTGGAAGCACATCACTCCAACCACTGTGTAGTGGCCAGCACTGGTAATTGCAGATGCAGTTGTCATTGATTTTAATGAAAGCTGCACCTACAATTACCAGCACAGGGGTTGGAACATTAGCTTCAGCTTCATACCCCTGTATGTTGTGGCACTGACAGCAGGCACCCAACCATTCCCAATCGGTGGACCTCGACTGATCAATAGGTCATCAATAGTACTTGTCTATAAGGATTAGACTGAGTTAGAATGCCCCTAGACGCTGGAATGATGTAACTGCATGTGGATCACCACTATTTGCCGGCTGGCACCTAAATTAAAATACCAAGTCTTGGGCCCCCCATCAGTTTCAGGTGCCGTCTGGCACTTAGCAGTGATCTGCATGTTGTTTCAGCAGTATAACCACAGCATGTATGTACGGGCACCCTTCAGAACAAACATGGCAGTTTGTGGTCACTTACTCAGAAAGGATGTTCAGCTGCTCCCCAAGTTGAATGCTTGTATCACCTTGACCACCAGCCGGGAAATTGTACAAAGCCACAAACACGCACTTGTCCACTACTGAAAAACAGAAAGCCATGATTGTACGACCCTATAGAAATGCACTTGACCATGCAGCTAAGTAAGCAGATCGGCATATAAATGAAGAGGTTGGAGTGAAAAAACACCATTTATAGTTCCTTACTTGCAAAATCATAGTTCTCTAAATGTAGCATTTTCACTGATTTATGGAACTAGCTATTAATAGATTTTTTTGAAGTGTCTGCTTGACCGAGACAAGCAGGAGACATCACATGAGATATTCACATCCATCAGACATTTCATTATATATTGCTATGAACAGATCTCCTCCTGGTTCCCACTATCTAGTGATGACGGAAGTAGCCGGGTACATTTCATATTCCCAATGGTTGTGCCGAGTTCCTATCAGTATGATGTGGATGTTGGCAGCCTAGTTTATATAGACATAAACTACAAACAGTTGTACAATAACCTTCTGGGATGCATCTCAAAGCTCTGGTTACTTAGTCACAGTTGGCATTTCAGTGTAGGCATCTAAATTGAGACCACCATCTACTAGTGCGTTGGACCTCCTTTGGCCTTCAGAACTACAGCAAATTTGTCATGGCACTCAGTCCACTCCGTGTTGAAATCATTCTACAAGAATATTGGCCCATGTGGACCGGATAGCTTCATACAGTTGGAGCAAATTAGATGGTACTGACATGCTCTGAACAGCGGATAGGAAGGGTTCATTGATTCATGCTGCTTGCACCAAATTCTAGCCTCCCATCAGCATAGTGCAACCGAAATCTGCATTCATTTGACCAGGTGATATTTCTACACTGTTCCATGATACAATTTTTCCACTTATTTGCCCACTGTAGCCTTGCCCAGACAGCAATCACACTAGAACTGGTCATCTGCTATTATAGCCCATCTGTGCTAAGGAATGATGAGTTGTGCTTTCGGACATGTTAGCTGGAGCACCATTGTAGTATTCAGCTACAATTTGCTTGACTGTGCACCACGTGTTCATCAGGATGATTCTTGACATACTCCTCTGACCCCTTTCGTCAATGAATTGTTTATGTCCATATCCAATCCCCTTTTGTTGGATGCTTTACGTCAATCAAACCATTCTCTGTATACTCCACAATGATGCACAAGAAAACCCCACAAGATTGATAGTATATGAGATACTAATCCTGGCTAGTCTAGCTCCGATGACCAGGCCTCAATGGAATGCTCAATTTCCCCATTCTAATATGGATTCGGTAAAATAATGGTCACTACAGTGCACCCCAAAAAAATCCTTGCGCTCCTTGAAGTGTAGAGGGGAAATGAATGAACTTACTTCACTGGGAGGTTTGAATGACATCCAACTTTCCCCCTAAATCCAGGTCAGCCAAACAAAATTACGCAAGTAGTAGGAAATGCTTCATCCAAATCTTTAATTAGAAATACAGTAATATATACAGATACAAGCAGGCAATGAGTTTCGGGGTGCTCAGGACCCCTTTCTCAAGCCTGGATTCACACTGAAACTGAATGACTGAAAAGCTGCTGACTAGTTTTTATACTGCACTCCATAACTTCCATAGAGTAGAGCGCTGTTTTTAGTACTTAGAATTTCTATACTGTGGTGCTCCAATCAGGAAAGGGCAGGTGTTTCTAATAAAGTGGCCATTCAGTATATATGGTAACATTTTATAAACAAGCCCTTTTGATACAATATATGTTATTAGTGGCAACATGCAGATTGATGCAAATGGAAGGGTTAATCTTATAAAGTATTCTATGCCAACACTAATAAAGCATCACTGTGCTCACATAACAAATGCTGCCTTGTTCTTCACTATTTGCATATCACTGTGTTGTCTTTCACTATGAGCGATGGAAAATATGAATACTGGCACGCAGAAGAGTGGAGGCAGGCTCTTGGCACGGCACACAGAAGTAGGGCACTTAGCGGTGGCAAACATTCAGTAATAGTTTGTACTCCAGAACAATTCTGCAGAAAATTATCAATGATGCATTTATACAAGGTTGCGTCACGATGCATGGAGAAAACGTCCAGATTTGTGGCAAAGAGGTGACTGGTTGTTCCAGCATAGCAACGCTGAGTGGTAAGCAGCACCTTTTAACGAAAACCAGTATGACACCCTTGCCTAACCCACCGTATTCACCCGATCTCACTCTGTGCAACTTTATTTTTTTTATTGGGTTAAAAAAGACCTCAAAAGGAAAAAGTTTTGTTAATATTGAAAAGTTGAAACAAAAACCACCACAAGTCCTAAAAGACTTTAGTAACGAGGAGTTTAAAAAATGCTTTGAGCAGTGGAACAAAACGTTTGGACAAATGTATCACTTCAAATGGGGAACACTTTGAATGAGACGGAAGTTTCAAAATGTGCAAATAAATAGATAACTTTTAATAAATGAGTTCCTGTTTCTTTTGGGTGCCCCTCATGTACAACTCATTTCACACTTTGTTCTTTATGTTGTCTGATGGTTGTAATTGCAATCTCCTGTTTACGGCAAAGAGATGCAACAGAATTCATGGCGCAGCATGTGCAATGCTGAGGGCTCCGTGGATTAAAGGGGTCCTTCGGATTTACAGTGAACTGCAAATGACAAAGCACAAGACACTTCCTAATATCCCCACAGCTACAGGTTGCCCTCTAAAGCTATGACTGCAAGGAGGGTAGCAATCGTTTACTTATATCTAGAGATGAGCGAGCGTACTCGGAAAAGCACTACTCGCTCGAGTAATTTGCTTTATCCGAGTATCGCTGTGCTCGTCCCTGAAGATTCGGGTGCCGGCACGGAGCGGGGAGCTGCAGGGGAGAGCGGGGAGGAACGGAGGGGAGATCTTTCTCTCCCTCTCTCCCGCCCGCTCTCCCCTGCTCCCCGCTGCGACTCACCTGTCAGCTGCAGCGCGTCCCGAATCTTCAGGGACGAGCACAGCGATACTCGGATAAAGCAAATTACTCGGACGAGTAGTGCTTTTCTGAGTACGCTCGCTCATCTCTACTTATATCTTATCTATAGACGAGGGATGGTTAATAATGTATAAAGAGATGCTGCCTCCTTCCTTAGCAACCCTCAAGATCAAAGCTTAGGACAAATTATACTATGGATGGCACTAGGAAATTGGAGCAAGACTCTAGAATCTGTAGTTGTAATGCAAAAGAGTCCCTTTAAGAGATTTTTTTTTAAAAATACAGTATAAAATAATTCTTACCAACAGGGTGTATCGGAGTGTTGGACATGGTGGTCTCTATAGCTGAATATCCCCTTTTGCTGGGCAAGCTCCCCATTCCTCGCGTCGCTTTCAGTAGTGAAATTCCTTCAGTAGGAAAAATCTGCCAGAAATTAGAGCTGGGTTATTCTGCTGTTTGCTAAATTACAGTATGCTAAAAAGAACTATGTGTAATGCACCTGGATGCACTAAAAGCAGCATAGAAGTCCCATAGAGCAGTATTTCTTAACTCCTGTCCTCATGGAGCCCCAACAGGTCATGTTTTCAGGATATTCTATAGTGGCAATGTCTGAGGCGCTGACAATAATTACATCACCTGTGCAACACTGAGGAAATTCTGAAAACATGACCTGTTGGGGCTTCTTGAGGATTGGAGTTGAGAAACACTGCCATAGAGGTGTATGGAGTGGCAATATATACATGTGACCACTGCCTCGTTCATTCTGGGGAACTCAGGACTCCCGATCTCATCAGAGGGGGTTCGGCAGTTGGACCCCACCTATTAGATATTTATCCCTATCCTGTGGATAAGTAACACGTAAGTTTTGTGGAACAGCCCCTTTCAGTGCATTTTAACCCTGTAAGGCTGACTCGGGCTGATGTAATGAGCACTGATCAACTCTGGTTTAGTTTAATTTTTCATAGGCTGAGAATCACTGCTATGGAGATGAACTATTGCTACTATGATCATTCGTCCCCATAGGCTGGCTGTACATCTTCCCGTTCCCATTGGGAGATGTACAGCTAATGATCAAGAATTTTTTACTTGCTACAAATGGCCTTGGCCTACAAATGAGCTTTTGTTTCATTATCAGCTGATTGTGGCCCTTTTTTACATAGCCAGATAATGGGGAAACAAATGCTCAGGTAAATGACCATGCCAGATAATTGGCCTTGTAAAAGGGCCTTTAGTGAAATTACTAATTTTTAGCCTTAAGGGCCAAGTAAAACTTTTTCCACTTTGTGTTCCAGTGGTCATACCTTTTCATTTTCTATTCAACAGTAACTATATGAGATCTTGTAGTTGTGGGGTACGTACTGTATAATGCATTGAATACAGATTATTACTTAGTATTAAATAACTTTTTTTGGGGGGGGGAGTAGGGGGGAAGTGGGGGTTGAACAGCATTTTTGCCATTGTCTCTTAGGATTTATTTTTACAGCGTTCACCACGTGGTATATTTAATAAACGATTCAGGCGGCGGGGTGGAGCGGGTGGCAGCAGGAGGGAACAGGGGGGAGCTCTCTCTCTCCCCCCCCCCCCGCTCACCCCCGCAACGATCGGCGTTTAGAGCCGCTTGTTCGAGTAATTGCTCTAGACGAGCCCGTTCACTGATCTCTATATAGGACATTATCAATGTGATTATACCAATTATATAAAGTTTGTATTTTACCGTGTAAGGAAAAAAAAGTATTTTTTTTAAATATCTCCTGTAAGACTGCTTAGGTGCTGCGGTCATCATTGACCATGGCATCTAAGGAGTTACATGACCTTGTCACATATGGAGCATCGGATTCCATGACTATCAGAGATAAGTATGCTCTCTGAATAATAATGTGGGTGATAACATGAATAAAAGTCCATGTTTCACCCCTTCCTCCATGGGTCGATCTGAAGCCGTACAGTATCTTATAATATTTCATATAGTAATGCATACTTGCACCTGACTTCCAACTTAAGGCATTCACACGGTTTCTGTTACTGATCAAAGACTACTAATGCTTTGGAAACTGCTGTGAGATTTCCAGCTTGATAACATTTTTCTTTTTAAACAGAAGTGAAAGAACATAATCATCACATATACATGCACGAATACATAAATGTCGCTTTCTCCTGCATGGCGGAAAATTATTCATGCATGATATATGCATTCCACATTACCGATAATACATTCAAGAATTCATTTCATGTGGGTAATGGGAAAACCACAGGATTGGTGATAAGAAGAAAAGACAGCATGTGAAAAAGCTATAGCCTTCACCAGATCATAGAAATGGCCGAAAAACTGGAAAAACAAAAGCAATTGTTTATGTGTTTTTAATGAGCAGAGGAGAGTGGAGAAAGCATTGTTCAGGCAACTCTGGCCGCAGCTTATCGCCAGGGAGAACAAAAGGATTGGGCATTGAAATTCAGTGTCCCTGATTCTTCTTTTCATTTGTCAGTGAAGAATCAAGAGGCCCCCAAAAATATGATAGTCAGCTGGTCTTACTGAAATGGGTGGGTTTGGACAACATTTCCCTAATGTGTATAGGGCCTTAAGGGTCCCTTTACAACTGCAGGGTTTCTAGCTGTAATCAGAAGCTATCATTAACATAAGCAAGTTGCTGCTCAGCATTTCTATTTACATGGAGCGATCATCATTATTAGTGTTGAGTGAACTGAACCAGTAGAACCTTGTTTTGGGTCGAATTTTACTAAAAGTTCTGTACGAACCCAAAGCATTCTTTTAGCAAAATTTGACCCAAAACAGGGTTCTACAAGTTCAGTTTTCTCAATGTTAGTCCTGAATACTGGTGTGCAAGTATAACACTCAGGGGGCGTAACTAAAGTCTCAGGGGCCCTGATGCAAAACGTGAGCTGCCCCCCCCCCCATCTGTATCTGTACCCGTACCCATACCTAAACCATGCTGCACAGAGAAATAACTTAAAGCTTCTGGGCCCCAATGCAAAACCTGTAACAGGGCCCCCAACTATAATGCTTTATTCATAGTACTGGGCTCCCTATATGGAGAAGAGAGGCCTTATGGGCCCCCTAAGGCTCCTGGGCCCGGGTGCAACCGCATCCCCTGCACCCTCTACAGTTACGCCCCTGATAACACTGTCTAAAAGCCATAAAAGCCCTTTATAGGGGACCTTTCACACGGCCCGGAACATCATTATAAAATATGCCGTCCTGAAATTCTGCACCAAAATCCACAAGGTTAATTACCGATTTTGATGTGGAACTGCTGTCAAAATTCTGCCATTTACAATTCCACATCAAAATCCCACCATTAGCACAGCTGATTCTGGTGCTGAATATTCCGCAGGAGGGAGTATTCCACAACACTATTGTTCCTGTGTGAAAGCTCCCCAATACTCTCAGCGGTTATATAGGCTTTTGTCACTTAGTATCAAACACCAGTTTTACGGGTTTTGTTCAACTTCCGGTCAGGTTCATTTCGAACTAATTGAGAACGAACCAAACTTTTTGCAAATGTTTGTCAAACTGAACTTTCTCAAAACTATACTCATCACTATATGAGACCTAATGATCAAATTTGCTTGTTTTTAGGTTGATTGCTGGGATGTGTACACATGGCAATGATTGGGAATAAACCTCGGTAAAAACACTTTCTAGGCTGATCATTTGGCCCGTATAGAAGGGCCTTAATCTTGTATAGAACCACAGAAGTCAACAGTCCACCAGATCCATGAAGGTAAACTGCCCTAAGTTTATAATGGCTAGTAGTGTGAATGATTGTTCTGCGCTTATATAAAAAGAGAGACTATATAAACCCAAGTTAAATGACAAATTCAGCTCTGCCCTATCTATACATTGCAGGATTATACAGAAGAATAGAAACATGAAAGTGCTGTTAATCGGAGCATTCTTAGAACCAAGTTATATATAGATATTGCCTCCCACCAGTGGTTGAGGTTAAAAACCATAGGAAAAATAATTTAGTGGCTGTATTGTGAGGGCAGAATATTGTATTCTGTTGCTAAAGTGGATAGGTGTCAGACATGTCAATTGATATAGGCAAAGAATTCAATATACGTATTGTTATTATATATGGTTTATACCTGAATGGGGGGAGGAGGAGTGAAGATTCTAGTAACAAGTTATAAGCGAACTTGCAGTTCACATTCTTTTTTATTGTTTATTTTAACCCTTTTTAATCCACTGTCTGACGTCTGAAGACATTATGATTTAAGGCTATACAGCTCCGATGTTGAAAGACGTCCGTCGGGGTTCTCTTACTGTATATTGCCAGCCTCTCTGCTGTCGGAGCTTATTTAATGTGTCACCTCATGCAGTACTGGCTTTAGCCAGCAGATAGCGCCGTTGTATAATGGCAGAAAAAGAGTAAGCCCCCTAGGAAAACCAGGATACAAATTGGATTGGAAAGGGTTAATGCTTGTCATTTTTTTTTATCTTCTGCACCTTACCCAATTGTGGAAATGTTGAGTTTTTGGTGCTATTTTACACATAGCTGTGTGTTTTTAAAACATAGGGAGGCATTAATAAGGTCTTTAACGTCAATTTCTGTTGTAAAAATGTTGAAAAGTTTGTGCAAGTGGGGATTTCCGTAAAAATGTGCTACTTTTCGGCTTCTTGCAGCAGCTTTGACACTTTGAAAAAAGTAGGCAGGACTTTTCAGGTGGGGCGTGGCCACTGCAGATCAACAAGATTATATATAATTAAAACCAAAAACTGGCGTAAATTGTGCCACCAATTTCGCCAGGTTTAAGCAGCCATACAATTCTGTGATGGCGCACATAGGTATTATCTGCATGTATTAGGTGCATTGTGCAATGGGGGAAATTAAACTGAGAACTGTGTTGGAAATGTCAGGCTTAGTAAATTTCCCCCATATACTTTACATGGATAGTTAGGTGTTTCTATACTTGTACGACAATTTTTACCTTTTATATGTTTTTCACTGTAAATGATTTTCTCTTAATAAAGTTTTGTAGTTGAACATCTATTTTATTTAAAACACTTGATAACAAAAATGTATGAATTAAATGTATGGAAACATAAAGCCATATGTTTCTATACGTTTTTCATGGACTGCAATGTAACAAAAAACCCATACATTTCCATAAGATTTCTTTGTGGGACAGAAAAGCGTGGTATGCTATGCTTTTCTACCCCACAAAAAAAAAAAAACACATAAAGGAGGTCAAACACAGTTAAATCTATGTACTTTTGCACTACATGTCACCAATATAATTAAGCAATACGTTTTAGAACCTTTTTTCTAAAACGTACATGCTTGACGAATGGTAAAATCCTAATGTGAACAGTCCCTCACTTTGTGGCCAGTTTTCACATCCAGTAGAGAACCACGTATTACAAGTCACCAGACCTCTTCTCTGACTGCCCCGAGTCCAGCCGATTCTCACCCCGGCCACCATAACAGATCTACAAAATGCACTCAGATTACTACTCTTATTACTACTCTAGGAAGTCAAGGGGGTTCCTAATAGACAATTACAGCAGATCATTTAGAAATTGGTGCTGACTAAGAAGGGTTCACAGTGAGGTTTGTCGGGGAAGACGAGCTGCAAGGAGAAGTAATATTCATACTGAAATCACTCTAATTGTCAATGCATGGCTAAGAAATATGTCAACATGCTATGTATAGATGTCACCTCCCTTATATCTGCACCGTAGATGGACCGTGAAGCTCTGGCTACCCTCTGTTTGCTACACCGATATTAATGTGATTCACGAAGATTTACATAACATACATGGAGACCTTTGTCAGGTCTCCGGCTGTCATGGGGACCCATTGGTGCCTTGTGATCGCGTTGCGGGGTGCCGATGGGTGACAGGAGGAGCCCCTGACCTGTTATCTGCTTACATGCTGCAGTTGATTGTGTCATGTAAGAGGTTCAACTGACAGGATCTGAAGTTTCAGTAGTGTCAGTAGTCAGCCAAGTCACTGCCTTAAAAAGATGTATGTGCAGGTTTAAAGCCCATTAGTGACCGCCGTAAAAAGGTGTATTGACAGTCACTAAGGGGTTAACGGGTAGTGCAGCAAAAAAGTAGAGCCCACGATTTGTTCTGAGCTCCTACTTTACAACCAAATACAAGAAGCAGGCTTTTCATATGATTGCTGTCATACGACATTTGCTGGAGGCAAATAGAACCTCGCCACAAATGTAACAGAACTGGTTTGCGCTGTTCACGCACTTACGTGGAATATTTCCCACATGCTGAAGGTAAAATAACACAAATGATGGATTCTTTAATACATGGGAACAAAAAATAACTGAGATAACTGAGTAAGGCCGGGCTCACGAGGCTGTATGCATAAAACCCTGCATGAGTTACGCTGTGGAGCCGGTGGTGAGCCGGGCTATCGCCAATGTTTGGCAGCAATATTGTACTGTGCATGCCAGTGCATCTCACACAGGATATCATGCGCAGTCTTAGGCTGGGTTCGCACAGGGCGGATTTGCTGCAGAATTTCTCTGCGGAACTTTGCTGCGGCAAATCCGCCTGCGGCCGCTAATCCCAGGATTTGCCAGCCATGTGGATGAGATTTGTCAAAAATCTCGTTCACATAGGTCGGCCGATCTGTCGCGGCAAAGTCGGCATTAGCCGGTGCTGCGGCACGGATTCTCGGGACACTGCATGTCAATTTTTTTTTTTGTTGTTGTGGCCTTGCTTTTCTCTATGGGAGAGCCAGCCGCAGCGGAAAAGCATGCTCTTATCTTGCAAAAATCTCTCTCGGCAAAACCGCGACATTTCCGCGGTGAAACCGGCCCGTGGAAACCCAGCATTCCTGTGTTTTTCTTTTTGTTTAAATTTCCCGCGCTGTCGTTTCGCAATGGCAAGCATATATGCCACAAATATGTAATGTAATTGCACATGGGTAGCATTGATTACGCACCCATTGTGAACAATGGGCTCTCATATGGAATACGCAGCAAAATAAAACATGCTGCGTTCTTTTTTGCGTTCGCGTATTACGCTATGCTTACATGCAAAGGTTAGCGAAACTGCATAAGACAATGCATTTGAAAATGTGCTGCTCACCTGGGGGTCAAAATGAGGCGCACGGACAGTCCTTGGAACTGCGTCCGGAATACGCTGAAATAGTGAAAAGTGAGGAGGAAATCAAGGGCAAAGTAATCCCACATCGATAGGCTATGAGTAAGATCTGTTCGGTTGAAACGCGTTAGCAGTTGCTAGCAGACGTTTGTAAGTCTCTGCATATTTTAATTACTATTCCACAATAAAGCATTAAGGATTTTATATTGTCGCTGGATTACTTTGCCCTAGGGTTTCCTCCTTCATTTTAGTGTATTTCATTACCTGGGAATTACCGAAAATCGTGTGTGTTGCAAGACGCGCAAAACTCGCACAAAAATATAACCAATTATTTTCACCGTAGGTGGAGGTCTGGTTACCATTTATGTTAGTTACACGGATAATAATGGTTTTCATGAAGATTTACATTAAGGGCTCCTTCACACGGGTGTAATCTTCATCAGTCAAAGAAGCGAAACGTACATAGAGAAAGTATAATGGAAAGATTTGCATTTCTTCCGTATTTTGGACCCAGTCCTGGTTTTGGCTCACGAAATACTGATGAAAAATACACCCATGGGAAGGAACCCAAACACCCTGTAGTGTGCAGGCTGAAGGTGACAAAGTGAAGAAGACTCCTGATCTTCTGGTCAGACCATCTGGTCTACATTGGGTTGGAGACATCTAGTGAAGTCTCTTCCATATCTGAATAGGGTACACAGCAGTGACAAACCCTCCACAGTCCTCGCTATGATATCTATTTCCTTGCGTACGTACAGACATACATAAAGGCATCTAATGGACAACCAATGGTTAGCTTGGAAGTTGCAGAGAGAAGATGGAAAGAACCCGAGGGCCAAAAGTTTTGCTTTATTATCTGGCAATTTCAGATCCCTAATAAGACCATTGAGGTATTCCTTTGTGTTATCTTGTACCGCTCTATTCAGAGTGACATCACTGCTGGGGAAGAAGCAATCCCCACAGTGACGGGAGAATGGGACACAGGAGTGCCGAACTCAAGATTGGAAGGGGTTTCAGCGGCGAGACCCTTACAGATCAGCAAGTTATACGCCTATACTATGGAGAGATGCACAAAACTCGCATTAAAATACAACCCATTATTTGCAAGGGGTGTAGCGGCTCCTGCACAGCATATGGATGGAGTGTCCCTGTGATGCCAGTTGCGCCCGATAATGTCAGGCCCGACTCGCTCCCTAACTCACTCCTAATGTGATCTGACTTGCCGTTTAGTCTGTGCATGCATCCCTTCCAAACCACAGACGCCCAAGGTCCGCCTCTGCGTTCGCCCAGAGATGCAAGATAGTCCGATTTCCAAAAAGAAGGGATGAGGTCGTCGTTCAAGAGTAGACACTTTAGTTTAAAACTTGCATGTCAGCCAGAATATTAAGAAGAACATAAAGATGGAGCCAATCGTTCTTTGGCGGCTCGTAGCACAAGACATCAGGAAAAATATACGGCTGTGTGTGGATGCGAAAAAAAAGAGGTATAAATCCAAAAACTACTCAAATTTCTGTTTTTTCAGCTGATTTTTTTCTTCACTTTTTCCCTCTAACTTCCAAACAAGAACCAATCTCACATTTTTATGTTCAGCAGCACAAAATGATGTAAAATTAATCCCGTCTCCGTTACGAAAACTTTCTAAATTTTTGTAGAACCGTTTTATCTAAGCTCCCCAATTCCATCACCCCAATGTTCACACTGTGCCAAAGAGAACAGTTTTTGCTGTAATTACTGCAAACTGTTCGTGTTGGACGGTAGACTGTTGCTTTCCCGATATCATTAGTGACCGCTGACACCTGCAACAGTGAAAATCCACTTTACACGAAGAAGACCGGGAACAGAGGGCCTCATTTATCAGAAGGGGCTATGTTGCCTAGCAACCAGATTAGTTTCATTTACCTCAGCAGAAATGAAAACTGCACTCTGATTGGTTGCTACAGGCAACAAGGATAGCCGCAGTGTTAGGGTGCATTCAGATGGGCGAGTGCCTAACCTCTAATGCCCCCAATGGCACTAAATAAAGCGATACATACGTCTGGTCTGACTGGTGTTGGTGGTCCGACAGTCCTTAGGTGTAAATAGTGTGGCAAACGCCTTATAAATTTAGCGCACACTTGTGATAAATAATATCACACCTCCAAACAAAAGCCTTTCGGATATGAAGTAAACCTGTCTGCTGCCAGTATAGATACGCTGCGTGCGCCCGCGTCACGATCAGCTACATATTACTTCCAACAAGTAAGGCCGGATTCACACGACTGTATTTGCACACGTAGTGAATAGAACCACTGCTTTCAATTGTTAGTTCACATAAGCGTATTTTGCACGCGCATTTCGTTCACGCAAAAAAAATACGCTCTATTTTTCTTCACTGGGAAAGAACATTTTGAACTCATGAAACTACGGGCCATTTCAATGGCTGAGAGCATCGGTGTGTGTTTTTCTGCGCAGACAAAAAGAACAGTAAAATACGGCCATTCTGCAAGCACAAACCACAAACACTCTTGTTTGATTTCGGCCTAAAACGCGCACATTTGGGTGCAATACGCAAATACGCAACACCTCATGGATTTGATTTCTATGTAGTTCTTTTCAATTTTATATTGGCTATCAAGTCTGTCTTGCTTTCACAAACTCGGCTCTGCTGCATCTGTACATGTTGTATAAGCGTAGTTTCATACGGGCAAAGAAATTGGCAGATTTTCGCCTGCTGCGTTAGTCAGTAAGAAAAAAAATTAATGATTTACAATGGTTTCCTTACCATCTGTGAGGTTTTCACTGATGCCATGTTGAGAGGATAAAAAATCGTGGTTTGCTCTATCTTTCTGTGATGTGAATCTTCCATGTTTTTCTATGGAGGCTTCTTTTTATCGCATCGCTACAAACGCACATTGGGAAGTGATTGTAACATTACAAAGTCCCATTGACTTTTGAAATTAAAAATCGCGCAATTTTATCCCGGGCGGCAGTGATGTGATGTGAGATTATTCTAAAAAACAGGCATTGCTGACACTCACAAATCGCAGTGACTAAAGATGCGATATGGCCGCGATTTTCTTGCAGCAAAATCGCAATGGCTCGTGTGGAAATAGCCTAATGGGTACGTTCACATGTCACCAATTTGCTGCAGATTTTGTCAGATTTCGATGCAGATTTCACCCTTTCATTTTGGATTCAGATTTTTACCAGAATCTGCGATGTGCAAACTAAAACTTATTGGAAGTTCATTATGTAGATTATATGGCAGAAGCCAAATATTTAATGGTGCAGAGGCAGAACTGCAATTTTAATCTGTTACATTTATGCAGGATATGTGAACAGCGACCTACACAACTGTAATTTACTTATAGCTATAGGGATGAATATACACTCAAGACCGGACACACAGATCACTAGGCCAAAGAAGACACAAAGTACGGGAAAAGAGGAAGTCTGACCCTACAGCACAGAATTAGGAGAACACTGCCTAAAAGCAGGGTGATCATCCTGATAAGGACGGCCCCACACAGGAAACTTGGAAAAAGCTGACTCACCCTGGATGGAAATAGGGAAAGAGACCAGGAACCCAAGACAGAATGAGAGCTACTCCAGACACAGCAAATTACAAACAGAGTATAGTGTCCACTCACCTACGGACAATGGGGATTCAAACATGAACCAAGCAGGACTTAGTTCACACTGACCAGGCAGCTGCACAACTACACACGGAGGAGAAATCAGGCATCCAACACTACATCAGACAGTATTTGGACCATCCAGACACCGCATGCATGCTATCACCAGGGTTCTGAAAGGAAACATGTATAATGACCAGCACCCTCTAGTGGGTGGGACCAGTATTTATGTGCACAGACCCCAGGTGATTGGCTGGCTGGAGCAATCAATACAACAGACAGCCAGATCAACCCACATCTGCAGGGATCTGCTCCTGAAAGTGCATAGAACTACAAGTCCCCAGAGTACAAACTTTCCTGATGTGACACACTGCCTCTCTGTTTGGTTTACCTTCCCGCTGTGGTGCTTGTTTGGGTTTCCTACGGGGTAGATACGTTTTACAACATGAAGGATCGTACTTATATCCGTTATTATCTATTCATTTTATAATAAATAAATGATTATATTTATTGCTTAAAGAAGGAAAGTGTTGGGAATGAAGGGGTTAATTGTTTTTTGCATGTTTCTTCTACATATATAGGATTTCTATAGGCTCATCTTTCTTCTCTAGATGATCATATGTAAAAAAAAGCTAATCAATGAAATAATAACACCCCCCCCCCCGCTGTATCCTCTATCCCGAGATTAGTGTCACAGAACGTAGCAATACTGTATATTAATAGTATAGAAGAGAACACGTGCCCAGTTACATGCCTTTTAAAAACTATAGGACTTCTGTAAGGGCTCATTTACATGAGCGTATTTTGGGTCCGTATTGCACTCATTTTTTTTTACACGTGTAACACATACAGCGTAGAGTCAAATGCTTTGCATTGGGTTACTCAGACAGGCTTTTTTTGTACACGCATAAATAAAAAATTGCAGCATGTTCTATTTTGGTGCATATCACGGACCAAAATCGCCCATTAAAATTTATAGGATTGTGTATTTACTGTGTTTTTTCGCATGTTGGTAGGAGGCAGTGGTTAAAAAAAAAAAGTGACATCAATTGGGTCTTGCGTTTTTTTGTCTTTTTGTGCGTGTGAAAAAACCACAGCGAATATGTGCACAAATAATGCACATGCACCAAATATACATATAATACGCATAACTGATTTTTCAAACATATGTATATACATATAGTTATATAAACACACATATATTAATATTACATAAACACACACATACATGCGTACACAGTAAAAAGTTGCGTATTTCAAGAACCAAAGTTGCACACGCCTGTACGAATAAGCCCTAAGTGCATGTTATGTTAGGCCAAAAAAGACATATATCCATCCAGTTCAGCCTACAACCCCCCCCCCCCCCCTAATGTCGATCCAAAAGGAAGCCAAAAAACCCCAGTGAGGTAGAAGACAATCGTTCTCATTTAGGCCGCTTCCAAACGGGCGACAGCGATATTGCTGCTACAAAATCGCTGTGACGTCGCTGCTATGTACACACGATCTTGTACAGTCAGTGATGCTTTTTTCTTGGGAAAAATGTAGCATTGCGTCGCTGGTACCCGCGATTTTGTAGCGAGAAAGTTAATAGGACATTCTAATGTTAAAAAAAATTGCATCATATTGCACGAAAATCGGGAGTCCGTGCCATGCAATGGAATAAACAGGCAGGCTCCATAGCTCATGGGCTAAAAAAAACCCCAAAAAACACAAATCGCGGCTGTATAGAGCATGCCACGATTTTGTAGTCTCACAATGTAGCAGCACACAAAACATCACTCGTATGGAAGAACCCATAGGAAAACCATGGGCTCTACATACATGCGATTTCTCACATCGCTATAAAATCGCCCGTGTGGAAGCGGCCTTAAGGGTAAAAAAAAATTCCTTCCCGACTCCAAGTCTGGCAATCAGAATAATCCTCGGATCACCAACCCTTCTGAAGTATTCATTGTACTGATGCTTCTTTTCTGATGCTTGATATATATCCACATAATAGAGCAGAGAGATGAAAAAGTAAATATATGTAAATATGCGTCTCATATCCATCGATCCATCTATCCATGTAAATATGCATCTCATCTCTCTGTCCCATTTCTGTCTATCTTTTTTTTTTCAAGAAACTTTCAATTTCTGATATACAATGTTCCGAAAAAATATTTTTCAGTGTAATTCACCAAAACTGTAACTATCAGAATCTGCCCAGCCTGAATAATTCACAAATCCTAATACTAAATAATGTCTTATCCCTCCTTGATACAGCATTAGTATATCGACCCCTTCCTGTGCTGTGTAACTGGATATGGTAACATGCTTGCACCTAGTTTTTTTTTGTTTCCCTTGCACCTCTTTTTGTGCCGGTTTGGCTACACAGCTATTATTGATTTGCGCAAAAAAAAGTTGTGTGCAACCTGTTTGCTGCGTTTTTAAAACTCAAAAATGGGCGTGGCTTAGGAAAGTCTAAAGTTAGGACCTATTTCTGAAAAAGTAAATAAAGTGAGCTATTCTGTAAGACCAATAAATACTTGGTTTTAAACTGATTTCCGCAGCATCCCCACACAGTGCCACAAGTCGCAATGCATCACATTATTAAACATCAGCTTGACAGATACTTATTAAGCGCAAACGAAAACACAAATAGTAAATCTGCTGTAACGTAATTACCCACATCTGTCAATATGACAAGCAGAATATCATATTGTCTCTTCAGCGTAAATGAAATATATTTCCAGTCGTCTCATTCTGCAGATAGTGTTACTCCTTTCATAAAGTGAAGACTTTTATTTTCTAGCGAATGCAGCAAATTTATTACCCCATATTCTTTATACGGGTTATTATATAATTGTACATTACAGCTCTGTCAGTGTATCCCTATTCTAGGAACCCCCAAAATCTCCCAGAAAATCAAAAACCCACAGACAGACTTTTGCAAGCCACTTTTGCTCCCGCTCCATGCTTGCTGGCCCTTCTCTCGAAGGATGCTATCTATATATCTGACCAAGCTAATATTTCATTACTAGAGACCCTGATAAATGCTCACTGTGGAATTGCCCTTTAAGCCATAGAAGGAATCAGTACATTATTGCCTAAGGATTAGTTAGATGTTTAGCTGTTGAAAAAGACTGCAAGGCTAGCCAAAACGCGTCCAGCTCCTTGACAACTTTTATGATGCCGGGTTGGATTCCGCTTTGAGAATTCCCACAGTGGGATGTGACCCGTGCCCCAGTATTGAGCTTATACTCACCCGTCTGGTGTCTTCTCTCTGTCTTCACTGCGATGCGTCGGCTGGCGCACAGCCACACATGCGCAGTGCAGAGCCGGTGCGTCAGCGGTGACATTTCTGTGCGGGCCTCGGCAAGGCTTACACAGAAATAGGACATGCCGCAATTTGCTTACTGCACGAGTTTTCACGCGGTCAAGTCGCGGCTGTCTGCATAGGATTACATTACCTAATGCAATCCTATGCAGCGTGCACGGGCAGAAATCCTGCGGGAAATCCCACCGTGGAATTTCCGCCCGTGTGCAAGAGGCCAATGTCAGTAAGAACTATCTTCAGCATAAAAAAAGAACAAGAAGTCCTGCAAGTGATGATATGGCCCCACAGAGCTCTAAACTCAACATTATCCAGTATGTATGGGATTACACGAAGAGACAGATGGATTTGAGCAAGCCTACATCCACAGAAGATCTGTGGTTGGTTCTCCAAGATGTCTGAAAAAGACCCCCTGCCAAAAACTGCATTCAAAAACTGTGTGCAAGTGTATCTAGAAGAATTGATGCTGTTTTGAAGGCAAAGGCTGGTCACACCAAATATGAATTTGATTTAAATTTCTCTTTTGCGCATTCAGGTTGCATTCCATTATTTGACAAAAAACTATTAACACGTCTATTTTTGAAAGCATTCTTACTTTGCAGCATTTTTTTCATACTTGCCTAAAACTTTTACACAGTACTATATATACCCTACAGTATATACAAACAATGCGGCCACAAGTTGTTAGAAAGGCACACTTTTTAGGCATTTGTACACGTGCTGCCTGGCAGATGTTGATTCACACAGTTGATACCACACAAGACTGAAACAGCAGCATAAAACAACAAAAAGCACAATACTAAGTATATTCCATAAATATGCTTTTAAGGGGGCAGACATCATATAGTATACTAGACTGTATACAGCTAAGGGGATTTCAGGACTAGTTACATTCAATAGCTAGGAAACATAATACACACGTGGCAAGAAAAACTGTAAATCATACACACAAATGGTTAATACATTAAGTATAACCACTTTAAAAAAACATCTACTTTACATATTGCGATATCTCTGTAAACCAGCATTTGATAATCCAGAAAGGTTGGTTTAAATAAAAGAGAAATACCTATGTCTAAGAGATTCGGGGCCAGTCAACGGGTCTAATTAGCAGAACTGAGAAGATCATAGATCCCTATGTATCCCTATAGATGCCCATCGTTGTATACTGATTGACACCGACTAGCTCCTGACATGTAGACCACAATGGTATAAATATCGTTGTAGTACAGATGTATCCTCCCTTAACTTGTCTTTACACCCGACATATGCGAGATATATGGCATGAAATAATGAACATACCCTCCCCCCACATATTTCCGATGAAGGCCTCAATGGATGACATCTACCTCCCATAGACTCCCATGTTAAAAAGAGCATATACTTTTTTTTTAACCCTTTTATCAAATGTCCACATTAATATTTCATATTTTCAAAACAATACATTTTAATGGTTACTATTTCTTATTTGATGCCTAATTTTTGGTTTTCTTACGGTACCAGGACAGGGCCAATACCTTTTTAATTGTGTGTTTTATACAGAGAAAAATAGACAGAAATAGTATAAAATTAAAATTGTCTTCATTTTTTCTACTTCTAATTCAGCGTAATAAATTAGAAAAAAAACGGAATTCTAATAAAAAAAATAAATCTCACACTCCTGTGTATAAGAGCACCAAATATGTGTCCTCCAATGTATTTATCACTGGAATATCTGCTGGGAACCAAAGGTCCTCCTATTTAATTCTTGGTACCTCTTGTCATTAACTGGTATTTTGGCTTGATTTGACCGCTATGTTTCTCACTTGTCATTGCAGAGAGCTGATCATTACAACCCATTGTCACTTCATTAGGGTTGAACTGACAAAGTGGCGGCCTAATCTCTTTACTGGCAGGGCGCTATACAGTGAGATGTGCCACTAAAGTGGAGGACTTAATCATCCCAGGTGCACCAACAATTAGGACGTATATATACAGATGGTGGACACGAAGGGCTTAAGCAAGAGTGTATTGAAGTGTTATCATGACATTCTATAACTAAATGTAATTCAAGAAAAGTTAATGGTAGACAGACACATCTGTAGATGCCGTGCACATTACATACTGTACATTGTATGGACCCTTAAAATGCTCTTACTTCGGGTCTCTACACCCGCACTTAGCTATTGTAATCTGCTCATCTGAAATGGCCAAAGTCTGATAATCTACTCGTTTCCGGCACAAAAATGCAATATAATGTGGAGTTTCACAAGACAAGCAGAAACAGAAGACTGAGCAGAGATAACGAATTATCTAAACTTCCTTTAATTAGCAAGAAAAAAAATAAAGTTATAATGGCAGATTTAGGGCGCCTACCCACTGGCGTTGCCGAGTTTCGTGCGTGAAAAACGCAGCGTTTTTGGCGCGTTTTTCGCGGCTTTTTTGCGCGTTTTCCGTTAATTTCCATTGACATTCATGGGTGCATTAAGAGAAAAATAAGGACACATATGCAACTGACAGTTCCTATGTGAAAAATTGCAACGGACCGAAAAAAAAAACGCAAATGGACAAGAACACATTCTATACTAATTGCTCTTCAGAAAAAAACACAAAGGAAAAAAAATCGCCAGTGGGTAGGCGCCCTTAGTGTTAACATTTTGGGTGCAGTTTTTTGCAACCCAGAGCTGAAAGTGGAATCAGCCGGATGGAGAAGTCATTGTATTATATGTCCCATATCTTTTCAATCCACTTCAGGCTTTAGCACAACAACCTGCGTATGAATCTTGCCTTATTTTGGCTTTTTTTCGTCATATTCTATTCTATGATTGGCTGATAATCCTGATTATTACATGGCGTTGATCAATAAAACCGTCAAAGTGGAAAAATACAGGGAACAAGGCATGACAAGATACTAAACAACAATGAGGTTGTGTCTTATTCCACTTTTGTTGACGCTTGCCGGTGTGGCGTCCACCTGGGTTGGCTGCAACTGACCTTCCCTATATAAATTAGCTATATCACTGAAGAGACTCTCCATTCCTACCACCATCGAGAGTTCCAGTTTCTCAGCACCCATTTTCCATTGAGATGCTCCACTCCTTTATTCCATTCTGTCACTACCTATGGCATCTATCAAGTCAACTTACTGCCAGATTACGGACGCCTTTTGTTTTTTTACACGCGTGAAAACCGAATGACACTCTGTTGACACACATGAAAAAAAATGCATTCACATGGGAAACACGGATCGATATCACGCATATAAACCTGAGATTTTTCTGTGGGTGCGATTACAGAATAAGCCAAAAAATAGGACATGCAGCGACTTTTCAATCTCGGATGATTGGCCAGAGAGAAAAATTACTCATGTAAATAAGTACATTGAAAGTAATGTATTCTTTTTTTACGCGCAATATCTCACCATATCGCAATCTGCCACATTCTGTCCGTGAGAATCTATCCTGGAGCATCAGGCTAAAATGAGACATGGAATTTCTGATTGGGCCAAAAACTCTATGAGAAGTATGAGGGCATATTTACACATAGCAGATACGCTGCGGACCTTCCACAGCAGAATATACTGAGGAAGATCTGCAGCATTCTACAGTACCAGAAGTGTAAACTGGCCGGCGCTGTAGATTTTAAATCCGCACCACGTAAGATTACTTTCATCCCGCAAATTTTTCACAACATCACTGCACCATATTTTTAGCGACATCTGCACTATTTGGGGTGGATTTTGCCGCTTCTGCATCAGATCGCCGACCTGTGAACATATCTTAAGGCTGTATTTACACTGGCAAGTGCGATATCAGTCTGATAAAATCACACAGATATCGCACTGGTAAAATTGCAATTTTTTATGTGGGTGGGATGCAGTTTTTAAGAAAATTGCATTGTATGGCTGAACATGCGGTTTTAATGCGCATAAAAATAATCTTTCTTTAAATAATAGGAACATTTTTTTAAAAATTGCGCTCGCACAAAACTCGCTTGTACAAGTGAGTGCGACTTGACTTTTTATCTTGAACATTGAAATTGTGGAACGATGCAGTACTGTGTAAAAGTTTTAGAATGGAGTTGAAAAAGTCCTGGAAACTAAGAATTTTTTTCAAATACAGAAGAAGTCAGCTTCGCTCCAAATTTATTCTGCAGCAGGACAACGACCCGAATATAACAATGTCATTAACAACTATCTTCAGTGTAAAGAAGAACAAGGAGTCCTGGAAGTGATGACATGGTCCCCACAGAGCCCTGATCTCATCATCATCCAGTCTGTCTGGGAGACAGAAGGACTTGAACAAGTCTACATCTATAGAAGATCTGCAGTTAGTTATCCAAGATGTCTGGGACAACCTCCCTGCCAAGTTCCTTCAAAAACTGTGTGCAAGTGTTCCTAGAAGAACTGATGGTGCTTTGAAGACAAAGGCTGGTCACGCCAAATACTGATTTGATTTACATTTCTCTTTTGTTCATTCACTTTGTATTTTGCTAATTGACTGAAAAACTAACACTTCTGTTTTCGAAAGCATTCTCACTTTGCGGCATTTTTTCCACTTCTGCCTAAAACTTTTAAACAATTTTGTAGAACGTGCTGCGATTTTTCTGTCTTGCATCGTTGCTGAAGAGAAGAATCGCATAAGTAAACACAGCCATTTATAATATTTTCACGTGGGTTTTGTGCGTCTCGCAATTCGGGAAACTATTCCATGTAAATAAGCCCATAAGGAAAGACTTTTTAAAATACCAATATTTTCCTTTTCTTGTACCCATTCCTTTGTTTCGCTGCATCAAAACCTACGTGAACCTAAAGGAATTCCCCAACATTGAAATCAGAGTTAGTTTTAGTTGGAGCGTATTTGTCGGCAGACGACTGCCGCCGTTTAGGGCAGCCTATTATCTCTGAATGGACTATTTGCAAAAACACTGACCTGAACGGTTTATACCTTTATGCAATGGACTTTCTTCATGGCTCATTGTGCAGACTGATTATGTTATATGGCCCACTATTGGTGCATATGCCACACTATTTTACTATAGATTTTGTGATCCATCTGCTTTACGCACATATCCTAGACCAGTATGATGGAAGCTGGGAACCATGCCTATAGGGTCTAACTCTAGATTTATATAAAAGACACATAAACAACATAATGAAAGCAGAAAAATGATTCCAGATATAGCAGAGCTGAATTTGGCATTTTTCTCTGTAGCTGCTTATGCGTAGTGATTAGTTATCTGCAGTCCTATGTAAAATATTGGAATTACAATTTGGCTCAGCTGCACGTGACACGCTCAGCGATGCTAAATGATACAGTGGTTGTTGGTAGTATACTATAGAACTTACTTTGCTGGCATCTTTTCATCCGCTGACAGTGAGGTTTGGGTTCACGCTAGCGAAAGAGGAAGTTTCCAGCTTGACAGCAAGGTTGTTAATGAATAGCATACAGTGTCACATGTGGGAAGTCTCTTAGTGACATTACACATTACGTTCCCACAGGTTTGTTACTATATCAGCCCCAGAGCGCTTAGGGGAGACCTGAACATTTAAATTGTAGGAGTGTCTGAAACTACGATACTAGTAGGCTTATTTGTGTCATGGATTGTATGCTGCAATATCATTAGACGCATACAGCATGGAAAGTACATATTGTTTTTATGCTTCCTTAACACATACCACACCTTGAAAACATTTATCAAAGCATCACACGTCAGTCACCCCCTAGACCACAAGTCTCTACCTAGCGTTCGACTGGGATTCGGACAGCCCACTCTACAGCTATGCAAAATGATTGCATGTTCCTTTGGCACTTAGTGTATTTTGAGGCCGTGTGCGGTCTGCGTAATTCCACTAACAATAAATGGTTCTATTTTACAATATGGGGTATACGAATGGACGCTTTTCACAAGGACCATGTCCATCTCTCCCTTCTCTCCTCCTGTAACATATATAAACGTTTCTATCATGCCCACCTCTCCCTTCTCTCCTACCGTAACATATATAAAGGTTTCCATCATGTCCCCCCTCTCCCTTCTCTCCTCCTGTAACATATATAAAGGTTTCCATCATGTCCCCACCCTCTCCCTTCATTCCTCCTGTAACATATATAAAGGTTTCCAACTTGTCCACCTCTCCCCTCTTTCCTCCTGTCACATATATAAAGGTTTCAATCATGTCCCCCTCTCCTTTCTCTTCTCCTGTAACATATATAATGGTTTCCATTATGTCCCCTATCTCCCCTTCTTCCATTCTGTAACTTATATGAAAGAGTTCCATCATGTCCCCCTTCTTCCTTCTGGTAACATATATAAAGGTTTCCATCATGTCCCTCCTCTCCCATCTCCCTCTTGTAACATATATAAAGGTTTCCATCATGTCCCCCTCTCCCATCTCCCTCTTGTAACATATATAAAGGTTTCCATCATGCCCCCCTCTCCCTTCTCTCCTCCTGTAACATATATAAAGGTTTCCATCATGTCCCTCCTCTCCCATCTCCCTCTTGTAACATATATAAAGGTTTCCATCATGTCCCCCTCTCCCATCTCCCTCTTGTAACATATATAAAGGTTTCCATCATGCCCCCCTCTCCCTTCTCTCCTCCTGTAACATATATAAAGGTTTCCATCATGTCCTCCTCTCCCATCTCCCTCCTGTAACATATATAAAAGTTTCCTTCATGTCCCACATCTCCACTTCTCTCATCCTGTAACATATATTAAGGTTTCCATTATGTCTTCTTCTCTCCTCTTCCCTCCGGTAACATAAAAAAAGTTTCCATCATGTCCCCCTCTCCCTTCTTCCTTTCTGTCCCTCCTTTAACCTTCCCTCCTCCTGTAACATATATAAAGGTTTCCATCATGCCCCCCTCTCCCTTCTCTCCTCCTGTAACATATATAAAGGTTTCCATCATGTCCTCCTCTCCCATCTCCCTCCTGTAACATATATAAAAGTTTCCTTCATGTCCCACATCTCCACTTCTCTCATCCTGTAACATATATTAAGGTTTCCATTATGTCTTCTTCTCTCCTCTTCCCTCCAGTAACATAAAAAAAGTTTCCATCATGTCCCCCTCTCCCTTCTTCCTTTCTGTCCCTCCTTTAACCTTCCCTCCTCCTGTAACATATATAAAGGTTTCCATCATGTCCTCCTTCTCCCTTCTTCCTTTCTGTAATCTATATAAACATTTCCATCATGTCCCCCATCTCCCTTCTGTTCTTCTATAAAATATGTAAAGGTTTCCATCATGTACCCCTCTCCCTTCTTCCCTCCTGTAACATATATAAAGATTTCCATCATGTCTCACCCTCCCTTCTTTCCTCCTGTAACATATATAAAGGTTTCTGTCAGGACAGGGTCCGGGATACTGAAAGTCCCTGAAACTACCTGCAACCCCTGTCCCTACCTACTTGCCCCCCTGGGCTAAGCCCCAGGGCGACAACTGGGCGATGGTCGCTGCACTCACTAGGGAAGCGGGACACGGGGACAGACAACAACTAACACAGGGACAAAAGAAACACTACAACAAGTCAGACAATTTGGGTCGACAGCAGGAGGGTACGCAGTACAAAAGGGTCAGGCAGTAGGCAAGTCGGGTCCAGAAAGCAGAGAGTCAAAACCAGGAGTCAAATGGGAGTCAAGCAAAGAAAACGCGGGTGCAGCTGGAAGACCAAACTAACACTGGCAAGGATCTGCACACACAGACAGGTTTAAATGCTGTCAGAGCTCCCGCCCCAGCAGCTGATTTGGGCGGGAGTCTGACAGCAACAGAATATCACACAGGCAGTGCTGGGGAACAGCCCACAACCCTGCAGGATAGGCGAGGCTCAGGACGTGGCGCAGGGCGGCGCCCGTCGCGTCCCTAACAACCCGGTGGTGAGGAGGTGCATAGCGGCCAGGGGAGATAACCATGAACGGGGCTCCCCTGCGCTGCACAGCAGCCTCTTGAGTTAAAGGACCAGCAGTAAGGGCACAGAGGACCCGCGAGCCGCCGGTCCTGACAATTTCCATCATGTCCTCCCTCTCTCTTCTCCCCATCTGTAACATATATGAAGGTTTCTATCATGTCCCCCCTCTCCCATCTTTCCTCTTGTAACCTATATAAAGGTTTCCATGATGTCCCTCCTCTCCCTTCTCTCCTCCAGGCTATACAATAAAAGTTCTTTAAGTCACAATCTCCCTCCTTCTATTGGTTCTACCTGTACTTGAATGATATACAGTAAACCACCAGGCTAAATAAATATGTCCCTTTGAGGTAGCATTATCAGTATTATAGAAAAACATGAATTATACTGTCTTGTTGTCCAAATTTAGCAAAAATTATTTCCTAGCTTCTCATTATTGTAGTCGTAATTAATGTACCATTGCCCTTTAATGTAAATGCGTGGTAGAGATGTTTCTTGCTCTAGCTGAGTGCCCGTATGCCAAGCTACATTACCAGTGAAATGGGACAATGCATGTCACACCCTCATAATACAAATATAACACCAATCATTTCCCATAATAAGAGGAATCGCTTTTTTTGAAATCTATGCAAAGCAGCCTTTCACAGAAATAATTTACATTATGAGAGTTGTTTCAAAGAGTAGATTGCCAGTGTTTGGAGAAGTGAAAGCTAACACGTGGCCACTGTGTTTTATATACCAACCCTTAGTGTTCAATAGTGTGCCGCATGAAAGGTTGGTATATAAAATGAGAATGCTTGGTCTGGGCGAGAATGTGTGGAAGTAACTGGTCAGTGATAGAAAGCAGAGGGGGAGTTATAAATGGTACATACTCTGATTGGGTCTCTGTTACTAGTGGGGTACCACAGGGGGCGGTACTGGTTCCTATTCTTTTTAATATATTAGCAACTTTATAGGAGGATTGCACAATAAAATATCAATATTTGCAGATGTTCCAAAACTATGTAAAATAATTAACACAAGAGAGGATGCAAGGCAGTTGAAAGAGGGTCTGGATAGGTAGGAGGCTTGGGCATAAAAGTGGCAATTTAGGTTTTTAACACTGATAAACGTAAGGTTAAGAACATGGGCAGGGGAAATACATTTTACCATTACACACTTATGGCTTACTCACACTGGTGCATGTGTCCCGCGTATTATGCGCGTATTTTTCACACATATACATGCATATTTGCTGCTTGTGTTAACTCCCTATAGCTTATATTGGCACGTATTACGTGACAAAATATAACATGCTGTTTTTTTACGTGTGATATGTGATTGAGCGGATAAAATTACGGGCAACTAAAGTAATCAAAGGAATGGACGGAATACAATACCCAGAGGGGTAATCAAAATTGGGATTATTTAGTTTAGAAAAAAGACGTCTGAGGAGTGATCTAATAACTATTAGAGATGAGCGAACGTGTTCTTCCGAGCTTGATATTCGTGCGAATATTAGGGTGTTCGGGATGTTCGTTATTCGTAACGAACACCATGCGGTGTTCTGGTTACTTTCACTTCCTTCCCTGAGACGTTAGCGCGCTTTTCTGGCCAATTGAAAGACAGGGAAGGCATTACAACTTCCCCCTGTGACGTTCAAGCCCTATACCACCCCCCTGCTGTGAGTGGCTGGGGAGATCAGGTGTCACCCGAACATAAAAGTCGGCCCCTCCCGCGGTTCGCCTCAGATGCGGTGTGAGTTAGATGAGGGACAGTGCTGTTTGTACCGGAGCTGCTGTAGGGAAAGAATTGGTAGTTAGTGTAGGCTTCAAGACCCCCCAAAGGTCCTTATTAGGGCCACTGATAGCTGTGTGTTGGCTGCTGTTAGCAGTGGCAAATTTTTTTTTCCTCAAAATCGCCTCTGCAGACCGTTGCACCTGGCATTAGGGACAGAAGTGCTGCATAGGCAGGGAGAGTGTTAGGAGTGAGTGTAGCCTTCAAGAACCTCAACGGTCCTTTCTAGGGCCATATTTATCCGTGTGCAGTACTGTCCAGGCTGCTGTTAGCTGTGCTGCATTTTTTTTTGCTTCTCAAAATCGCCTCTGCAGACCATTGCACCCTCCATTGATACTGCAGGGAAAGAATTGTATAGGCAGGGCCACAACACAGTTATTATTCATAGAATATACTCAGTGCTGCCTTTTGGTGGAAAAAAACTGAAAACAAATCTATTTGTCCAGCCTCTGTCCGTCCTTACGGGCGGTGGACACGTGTGAGCTGCGTGAACAACATTGCTAAATCAGACGCACCCAGCTACGCTTTACTGCTAGCTTCGCCATTTGCTTTCCTTAATTGGGAAAAAAATACCTGCTCTCCAAGAGTTATAATAACTCTGCTACCCTCACGTTCTGTGACACATAACCAGGGACACAGCACAGTTATTAAACTTCTCATGTTCATTGAATATACGCAGTGCTGCCTTTTGGTGGAAAAAAACTGAAAACAAATCTATTTGTCCAGCCTCTGTCCGTCCTAAGGGCGGTGGACACGTGTGAGCTGCTTGAACAACATTGCTAAATCATACGCAGCCAGCTACGCTTTACTGCTGGCTTCGCCATTTGCTTTCCTTAATTGGGAAAAAAATACCTGCTCTCCAAGAGTTATAATAACTCTGCTACCCTCACGTTCTGTGACACATAAGCAGGGACACAGCACAGTTATTAAACTTCTCATGTTCATTGAATATACGCAGTGCTGCCTTTTGGTGGAAAAAAACTGAAAACAAATCTATTTGTCCAGCCTCTGTCCGTCCTAAGGGCGGTGGACACGTGTGAGCTGCTTGAACAACATTGCTAAATCAGACGCACCCAGCTACGCTTTACTGCTGGCTTCGCCATTTGCTTTCCTTAATTGGGAAAAAAATACCTGCTCTCCAAGAGTTATAATAACTCTGCTACCCTCACGTTCTGTGACACATAAGCAGGGACACAGCACAGTTATTAAACTTCTCATGTTCATTGAATATACGCAGTGCTGCCTTTTGGTGGAAAAAAACTGAAAACAAATCTATTTGTCCAGCCTCTGTCCGTCCTAAGGGCGGTGGACACGTGTGAGCTGCTTGAACAACATTGCTAAATCAGACGCACCCAGCTACGCTTTACTGCTGGCTTCGCCATTTGCTTTCCTTAATTGGGAAAAAAATACCTGCTCTCCAAGAGTTATAATAACTCTGCTACCCTCACGTTCTGTGACACATAAGCAGGGACACAGCACAGTTATTAAACTTCTCATGTTCATTGAATATACGCAGTGCTGCCTTTTGGTGGAAAAAAACTGAAAACAAATCTATTTGTCCAGCCTCTGTCCGTCCTAAGGGCGGTGGACACGTGTGAGCTGCTTGAACAACATTGCTAAATCAGACGCACCCAGCTACGCTTTACTGCTGGCTTCGCCATTTGCTTTCCTTAATTGGGAAAAAAATACCTGCTCTCCAAGAGTTATAATAACTCTGCTACCCTCACGTTCTGTGACACATAAGCAGGGACACAGCACAGTTATTAAACTTCTCATGTTCATTGAATATACGCAGTGCTGCCTTTTGGTGGAAAAAAACTGAAAACAAATCTATTTGTCCAGCCTCTGTCCGTCCTAAGGGCGGTGGACACGTGTGAGCTGCTTGAACAACATTGCTAAATCAGACGCACCCAGCTACGCTTTACTGCTGGCTTCGCCATTTGCTTTCCTTAATTGGGAAAAAAATACCTGCTCTCCAAGAGTTATAATAACTCTGCTACCCTCACGTTCTGTGACACATAAGCAGGGACACAGCACAGTTATTAAACTTCTCATGTTCATTGAATATACGCAGTGCTGCCTTTTGGTGGAAAAAAACTGAAAGCAAATCTATTTGTCCAGCCTCTGTCCGTCCTAAGGGCGGTGGACACGTGTGAGCTGCTTGAACAACATTGCTAAATCAGACGCACCCAGCTACGCTTTACTGCTGGCTTCGCCATTTGCTTTCCTTAATTGGGAAAAAAATACCTGCTCTCCAAGAGTTATAATAACTCTGCTACCCTCACGTTCTGTGACACATTAGCAGGGACACAGCACAGTTATTAAACTTAGATTATTCATTCACTAGAGGCAGTGGGGCCTTTCGTTTTCCAAAAAGGGAAAAAATTATATTTGGCCTGCAGTCTTGCGCCAATTTATTTCCTGCCTGTGAAATCAAATCACTGGTAATACAGCATGCTGAGGGGTAGGGGTAGGCCTAGAGGACGTGGACGCGGCCGAGGACGCGGAGGGCCAAGTCAGGGTGTGGGCACAGGCCGAGCTCCTGATCCCGGTGTGTCGCAGCCGACTGCTGCGCGATTAGGAGAGAGGCACGTTTCTGGCGTCCCCACATTCATCGCCCAATTAATGGGTCCACGCGGGAGACGGTTATTAGAAAATGAGCAGTGTGAGCAGGTCCTGTCCTGGATGGCAGAAAGTGCTTCGAGCAACCTATCGTCAACACGCAGTTCTGCGCCGTCCACTGCTGCAAATCCGAATCCTCTGTCTGCTGCTCCTCCTTCCTCCCAGCCTCCTCACTCCACTACAATGACACCTGCTCAGGAGCGGGAACACTCCCAGGAACTGTTCTCGGGCCCCTGCTTAGATTGGGCAGCAGCGGTTCCTCTCCCACCAGAGGAGTTTATCGTCACTGATGCCCAACCATTCGAAAGTTCCCGGGGTCCGAGGGAAGAGGCTGGGGACTTCCGCCAACTGTCTCAACAACTTTCTGTGGGTGAGGAGGATGATGACGATCAGACACAGTTGTCTTGCAGTGAGGTAGTAGTAAGGGCAGTAAGTCCAAGGGAGCAGCGCACAGAGGATTCGGAGGAAGAGCAGCAGGACGATGAGGTGACTGACCCCACCTGGTGTGCAACGCTTACTCAGGAGGACAGGTCTTCAGAGGGGGAGTCAAGGGCATCAGCAGGGCAGGTTGCAAGAGGCAGTGCGGTGGCCAGGGCCAGGGGTAGAGGCAGGGCCAGACCGAATAATCCACCAAGTGTTTCCCAAAGCGCCCCCTCGCGCCATGCCACCCTGCAGAGGCCGAGGTGCTCTAAGGTCTGGCAGTTTTTCACAGAGACGCCTGACGACCGACGAACAGTGGTGTGCAACCTTTGTTGCGCAAAGCTCAGCCGGGGAGCCAACACCAACAGCCTCACCACCACCACCATGCGCAGACATATGATGGCCAAGCACCCCACAAGGTGGGACGAAGGCCGTTCACCGCCTCCGGTTTGCACCCCTGCCTCTCCCCCTGTGCCCCAACCTGCCACTGAGATGCAACCCCCCTCTCAGGACACAGGCACTACCGCCTCATGGCCTGCACCCACACCCTCATCTCCGCTGTCCTCGGCCCCATCCAGCAGTGTAGTTCAGCGCACCGTTCAGCCGTCGCTTGCGCAAGTGTTCGAGCGCAAGCGCAAGTACGCCGCCACGTACCCGCACGCTCAAACGTTAACCGTCCGCATAGCAAAATTCATCAGCCTTGAGATGCTGCCGTATAGGGTTGTGGAAACTGAGTCCTTCAAAAGTATCATGGAGGCGGCGGCCCCGCGCTACTCAGTTCCCAGTCGCCACTACTTTTCCCGATGTGCCGTCCCAGCCCTGCACGACCACGTCTCCCGCAACATTGTGCGCGCCCTCACCAACGCGGTTACTGCCACGGTCCACTTAACTACGGACACGTGGACAAGCACAGGCGGGCAGGGCCACTACATCTCCCTGACGGCACATTGGGTGAATTTAGTGGAGGCTGGGACAGAGTCAGAGCCTGGGACCGCTCACGTCCTACCCACCCCCAGAATTGCGGGCCCCAGCTCGGTGGTGGTATCTGCGGAGGTGTATGCTTCCTCCACTAAAGCACCCTCCTCCTCCTCCTCCTCCTCCTCCTCTGTCTCGCAATCAAGATGTGTTAGCAGCAGCATGTCGCCAGCAGTCGGTGTCGCGCGGTGTGGCAGCACAGTGGTGGGCAAGCGTCAGCAGGCCGTGCTGAAACTACTCAGCTTAGGCGATAAGAGGCACACGGCCCACGAACTGCTGCAGGGTCTGACACAGCAGACCGACCGCTGGCTTGCGCCGCTGAGCCTCCAACCGGGCATGGTCGTGTGTGACAACGGGCGTAACCTGGTGGCGGCTCTGCAGCTTGGCAGCCTCACGCACGTGCCATGCCTGGCCCACGTCTTTAATTTGGTGGTTCAGCGGTTTCTGAAAAGCTACCCACGCTTGTCAGACCTGCTCGTAAAGGCGCGCCGGCTCTGCGCACATTTCCGCAAGTCCCACACGGACGCTGCCACCCTGCGCACCCTGCAACATCACTTTAAGCTGCCAGTGCACCGACTGCTGTGCGACGTGCCCACACGGTGGAACTCTACGCTCCACATGTTGGCCAGGCTCTATGAACAACGTAGAGCTATAGTCGAATACCAACTCCAACATGGGCGGCGCAGTGGGAGTCAGCCTCCTCAATTCCTTTCAGAAGAGTGGGCCTGGTTGGCAGACATCTGCCATGTCCTTGGTAATTTTGAGGAGTCTACCCAGGTGGTGAGCGGCGATGCTACAATCATTAGCGTCACCATTCCTCTGCTATGCATCTTGAGAAATTCCCTGCAAACCATAAAGGCAGCTGCTTTGCGCTCGGAAACGGGGGCGGGGGAAGACAGTATGCCGCTGGATAGTCAGGGCACCCTCCTGTCTATTTCTCAGCGCATACAGGAGGAGGAGCATGAGGAGGATGAGGAGGAGGGGGAAGAGACAGCTTGGGCCGCTGCTGACGGTACACCGGCTGATTGCCTGTCATCCTTTCAGCGTGTATGGCCTGAGGAGGAGGAGGAGGAGGAGGATCCTGAAAGTGATCTTCCTAGTGAGGACAGCCATGTGTTGCGTACTGGTACCCTGGCACACATGGCTGACTTCATGTTAGGATGCCTTTCTCGTGACCCTCGCGTTGCACGCATTCTGGCCACGACGGATTACTGGGTGTACACACTGCTCGATCCACGGTATAAGGAGAACCTGCCCACTCTGATTCCCGAAGAGGAAAGGGGTTCGAGAGTGTTGCTATACCACAGGACCCTTGCGGACAAGCTGATGGTCAAATTCCCAGCCGACAGCGCTAGTGGCAGAAGGCGCAGTACCGAGGGCAAGGTAGCAGGGGATGTGCGTAGATCGAGCAGCATGTACATCCCAGGCAGTGCAACAGTCTTTAAGGGCCTGGCCAGCTTTATGGCTCCCCACCAAGACTGTGTCACCGCTCCCCAGTCACGGCTGAGTCGGCGGGAGCACTGTAAAAGGATGGTGAGGGAGTACGTAGCGGATCGCACGACCATCCTTGGTGACGCCTCTGCCCCCTACAACTACTGGGTGTCGAAGCTGGACACGTGGCCTGAACTAGCCCTGTATGCCCTTGAGGTGCTTGCTTGTCCTGCGGCTAGCGTCTTGTCGGAAAGGGTGTTTAGTGCGGCTGGGGGAATCATCACAGATAAGCGTAGCCGCTTGTCAACCGACAGTGCCGACAGGCTAACACTCATCAAGATGAACAAAGGCTGGATTTCCCCAGACTTCTGTTCTCCACCAGCGGACAGCAGCGATACGTAAGCAATACGTAGGCTGCACCCGCGGATGGAAGCTACGTTCTCTCTCACCATCCAAAACGGGGACATTTCTGCTTCATCAATCTGTGTCTAATATTCCTCCTCCTCCTCCTCCTGCTCCTCCTCCTGAAACCTCACGTAATCACGCTGAACGGGCAATTTTTCTTAGGGCCACAAGGCTCACTCAAATAATTTTTCAGAACAATTTTTATAAGTTTCAATGCGCTTAAAAGCATTGGAACTTTAACTTGAACCAATTTTTCGTTACACTGGGCTGCCTCCAGGCCTAGTTACCACTTAAGCCACATTAACCAAAGCGATTAATGGGTTTCACCTGCCCTCTTGGCTGGCCATGGCCAATTTTTGGGATGTACATTAGTACTGTTGATACAGCAATTTTTGGGGGCCCTCGCCTACAGTGTAATCAAATTAATTTTTAGGCCACCTGCATTACAGCTGACGTTACCTCAGCTGTGTTGGGCAATGCAATGGGATATTTTTATGTACCGCCGGTGGGTTCCAGGGAGCCACCCATGCTGTAGGTGCACACTGAGTTTTTAATACATCTGTACACTTCTAAAGAACCCGTCTGACTGGGGCATGCAGTGTGGGCCGAAGCCCACCTGTATTACGCACGACATTACTACCTCAGCTGTGTTGGGCAATGCAATGGGATATTTCTATGTACCGCCGGTGGCTTCCTGGCACCCACCCAGGCAGTGGGTTCACAGGGAGTTTAACCTACATGTGTCCACTTGTAAAGAACCCCAGTCTGACTGGGGCATGCAGTGTGGGCCGAAGCCCACCTGCATTAAGCACGACATTACTACCTCAGCTGTGTTGGGCAATGCAATGGGATATTTTTGTGTACCGCCGGTGGGTTCCAGGGAGCCACCCATGCTGTAGGTGCACACTGAGTTTTTAATACATCTGTACACTTCTAAAGAACCCGTCTGACTGGGGCATGCAGTGTGGGCCGAAGCCCACCTGTATTACGCACGACATTACTACCTCAGCTGTGTTGGGCAATGCAATGGGATATTTCTATGTACCGCCGGTGGCTTCCTGGCACCCACCCAGGCAGTGGGTCCACAGGGAGTTTAACCTACATGTGTCCACTTGTAAAGAACCCCAGTCTGACTGGGGCATGCAGTGTGGGCCGAAACCCACCTGCATTAACCCTTTCCAGTCCACTGTGTGACCTGTGAAGACATTAGGGTTTAAGGCTGTACAGCTCCGTTGTTGGTAGACGTCCGTCGGGGTTTTCTTACTGTATATTGCCAGCCTCTCTGCTGTCGGAGCCTATCCTACGTGTCAGCTCATGCAGTACTGGCTTTAGCCAGCATATAGCGCCGTTGTATAACAGCAGAAAAAGAGTAAGCCCCCTAGGAAAACCATATACAAATTGGATTGGAAAGGGTTAAGCACAACATTACTACCTCAGCTGTGTTGGGCAATGCAATGGGATATTTCTATGTACCGCCGGTGGCTTCCTGGCACCCACCCATGCTGTAGGTGCACACGGAGTTTTTATTACATCTGTACACTTATAAAGAACCCCAGTCAGACTGGGGCATGCAGTGTGGGCCGAAGCCCACCTGCATTAAGCACGACATTACTACCTCAGCTGTGTTGGGCAATGCAATGGGATATTTCTGTGTACCGCCGGTGGGTTCCAGGGAGCCACCCATGCTGTGGGTCGACAGGGACTTCACAATAGGGAGTTGTACCTGCCTGTGTCTATGAATTAAAAAGCCCGGTCTGACTGGGGCATGCAGACACCTTGACAGAATGAATAGTGTGTGGCACATAGGTTCCCCATTGCTATGCCCACGTGTGCAGCTCCTGATGGCGGTGGCACAGGATTCTATTTCTCATTGCTTCTGTACAGCATTGTGGGCTATCGCTCCGCCACTTTTAAAGAGGGTCGCTGCCTAGCCGTGCCAACCTCTGCAGTGTGTGCTTGCGGTCCCTCGTCATGGCAGACGCAATTCTAAATAGACATGAGCGTGGTGTGGCATGAGGGCAGCTGAAGGCTGCCCAGGGACACTTTGGTGTGCGCTGTGGGGGGGGGGGAGGGGGGGCGGTTGGGCAGCATGTAACCCAGGAGAAGTGTCAGTGGAGTGTCATGCAGGCAGTGATTGTGCTTTGTTGGAGGTAGTGTGGTGCTTAGCAAAGGTATGCCATGCTAATGAGGGCTTTTCAGAAGTAAAAGTTGTTGGGAGGGGGGGGGGGCCCACTCTTGCCGGTATTGTGGCTTAATAGTGGGACCTGTGAACTTGAGATGCAGCCCAACACGTAGACCCTCGCCTGCCCTATCCGTCACTGTGTCATTCCCATCACTTTCCTGAATTGCCCAGATTTTCACACATGAAAACCTTAGCGAGCATCGGAGAAATACAAAAATGTTCTGGTCGCCCATTGACTTCAATGGGGTTCGTTGTTCGAAACGAACCCTCGAGCATCACAGGAAGTTCGTTCCGAATAACGAACACCCGAACATTTTGGTGTTCGCTCATCTCTAGTCATGGCCTATCTTTTGACGCTGCAAGGAAAAATCATAGCTAAAAATCGCAGCCGATTTGGCGATTTTTAGTTGGGATTTTTTTTTTCTAGTCGCTAAAAATCGCCCATGTAAATGAATGCATTGGAATCCAAATGACACAGAAGAATATAAATAGGGAAAGATGGATGAATGTTTCCGTTGTGTCACTGACCGCTGTGCATCTGATTTAGTTGACAAATGGGATCATTTATATTTTTATGACTGCATCTGAAAGTTTACAGCAAAGGAAATTTAAGTTTGCATAGTCTTAAACAGAACTACAAAATACTTAAAAATAACTACACTTTTCAGAAAGGTTTGGCATATCAGAGAGACATGTCAACAGTTTCAATCAATAGGAGCCCTGCTGCTGAGATGCCCGCGGAACACTAGAACAAGGGGGCTGCGGTACTCACCTGAGCGATGTTCCTCATAGTCTGCCTTTGTTGCAGCTGAAGACGGCCCACACCGAGGTCTATAGAACCTCTATTGCTTCTCCTTGTTGGTAACACACTTAGACATTTTGGCAGCCCTCCAAACTAACCCCCATAAATTATCTGACAGAAGATCCCCCCAAAACACCTCCTATCTATATATATAAAGCTGAAAGCCCTCACTGACTCACTGACTGACTCACTGACTCACTGACTCACTGACTGACTCACTGACTCGCCAAAAGTTCTCCAACTTCCCGATATCGTAGAAACATGAATTTTGGCGCAAGCATAGATTATCTCCAAAATAGGAAAAGTAATTGGGTCCCAACTCGATTATTCAATTCTAGCGCAAAAGAAATGGCGTCGAAATTTTACTTACATAATCTAAATCTGTCACTTCCCAATGCCTTAGAAACTTAAAATTTGGCACGAGCATTGATTATGTCATAAATAGGAAAAGCTAATGGGTCCCAACTCGATTATTTAATTCTATGCGCAAAAGAATTAGCATCCAAATTTTACGTACGGAATCTAATTTTCTCACTTTCCGGTGTCATAGAAACAGGAAATTTGGCACGAGCATTGATTATGTCATAAATAGGAAAAGCTAATGGGTCCCAACACGATTATTTAATTCTATGCGCAAAAGAATTAGCGTCCAAATTTTACGTACGGAATCTAATTTTCTCACTTTCCGGTGTCATAGAAACAGGAAATTTGGCACGAGCATTGATTATGTCATAAATAGGAAAAGCTAATGGGTCCCAACTCGATTATTCAATTCTATGCGCAAAAGAATTGGCGTCAAAATTTTACATGCGGAATGTAATTTTTTCACTTTCCGGTATCATAGAAACGTGAAATTTGACACGAGCATTGATTATGTCATAAATAGGAAAAGCTAATAGGTCCCAACTCAATTATTCAATTCTAGCGCAAAAGAATTGGCGTCGAAATTTTACGTGCGGAAGGTAATTTTTTCACTTTCCGGTGTCATAGAAACAGGAAATTTGGCACGAGCATTGGTTATGTCATAAATAGGAAACGCTAATGGGTCCCAACTCGATTATTCAATTCTAGCGCAAAAGAATTGGCGTCGAAATTTTACGTACGGAATGTAATTTTTTCACTTTCCGGTGTCATAGAAACGGGAAATTTGGCACGAGCATTGATTATGTCATAAACAGGAAAAGCTAATGGGTCCCAACACCATTATTCAATTCTATGCGCAAAAGAATTAGCGTCCAAATTTTACGTAGATAATCTAAATCTCTCACTTCCCAATGTCATAAAAACATTAAATTTGACACAAGCATTGATTGTGTCATAAAGATGAAAAGTTAATGGGTCCCAACTCGATTATTCAATTCTAAACGCAAAAGAATTAGTGTCCAAATTTTATGTATGTAATCTAATTCTCTCACTTCCTGATGTCATTTTATATAAAGGAAACGTCGCATGGTTGCCTCCACGTGGTGTTTCCTGGGTAACGCAGAGAACTATGCAAAATGGTGAACATATGTTTTTCTTCAGTATCTCTAAAGTAACCAACCACGACTTCGTAAGATTTTCCGTGTGAACACCAGTACCAAATTAACTCGGGCGAAGCCGGGTATATCAGCTAGTTTAATCATATAAGTGCTGGGTTAGTTGCCTGAGGGAGTTGTAAAGAGTATTTTATAAATAGCAGAAATTAAGCCTTTAGGAGTGGCAGTGCTTGGAAGGTCAGAAGGTTTTATTACTACTGTTAATACTGGGGATGATATAGGGGACACTATTAGTAATAGTATTACCACTGAGGCCCCATGCGGTGGTCACTATTACTACTGAGGCTACTGTGGGAGGTCATTATTACTACTGGGGCCACTGTGGGGTCATTATTACTACTGACGCCACTGTGGGGGTCACTGTTACTACTGGCACCACTGTGGGGATCACTATTACTACTGGCACCACTATGGGGGTCACTATTATTACTGATGCTACTGGGGGGTCACTATCCTCTGTGCTGCTTGCTTGCTGTGAATTGTGTATTTTGCATTTCATCTGTTTGCATCAGTATGTTCATTTCTGCACCATCCCACTCCAAGCTGAACTCCAACTATCTCCCTCTGCTTAAATCCTCTGTGCTGCTTGTTTGCTGTGAATTGTGTATTTTGCATTTCATCTGTTTGCATCGGTACGTTCATTTCTGCACCTTCCCACTCCAAGCTGAACTCCAACTATCTCCATCTGCTTAAATCCTCTGTGCTGCTTGCTTGCTGTGAATTGTGTATTTTGCATTTCATCTGTTTGCATCCGTACGTTCATTTCTGCACCATCCCACTCCAAGCTGAACTCCAACTATCTCCCTCTGTTTAAATCCTCTGTGCTGCTTGCTTGCTGTGAATTGTGTATTTTGCATTTCATCTGTTTGCATCGGTAAATGAAACTTTACTTTTAGTCACCTCTGCCATCCACCTCCCCCAAATGGCATCTTTCACCCATCCTTGCAGAGATGCTTTCCTTATCTAAGGAGAGCAATAAATTTCACTCCCCCCCCCCCTTTTGGTCATTAGGTTTGCAATGCTAAAGTCAGCTGGCTAGTCAATTGGAACCTGATTAGCCACTCCCAGCTGTTTCCTAGTCATACCTTAAACTTTCACTATAATATCAGTGTAAGCTTGCATGCCACGCGGGTGGCTGCCACGCGAATGAGCTGTATTAAAGTATGAGCTGAGAAAGTATGATACAGTTCCATCATGGCAGTTCGACAGGTAGGCCACAAACTCTGCCTTAATGCTTTACACTTAAAAGCTATCGCTAATGTTGTCACTTCTGTTCTCATTCTTGCTCTCAGTTTCAGAACTTCTTTCAAGTGCCAACCTCTGGGGCACTCTATTCACATTAGCCCCTCTCTCCTGTCCTCACCTATGCACAGCTCGCATGCACTCTTTACCTTCTTGCTTAGCCTCAAACCCCCTAGTGCCACTAACAAAAATAACAGTCTTCCTCATAAATCTCCTAATCATCTGCTAACCCTAACCATTCTGCTGTTACTAGCTGCTGGGGATATCTCTCCCAATCCTGGCCCACCCTCCACTGCTCCTAGCTATTACCCCCTACCGGGCTCACTAATAAAATCCCCAAGCCCAACTGCTAGCCTATGCATACCCTCCCCTGACTCCTTTAAATGTGCACTCTGGAACTGCCAGTCAGCATGTAATAAACTCCCCACCATCCACGACTTTTTTACTGCTAAATCTCTAAACCTGCTAGCTCTCACAGAAACGTGGATACAGCAGTCTGACACGGCCTCCCCTGCTGCACTGTCCTACAATGGCCTGCAGTTCTCCCATACCCCGAGACCAGATGACAGGCGTGGCAGAGGAGTAGGTGCTCTTCTCTCCCTGAAATGCACCTACCAGGTCATCCCCCTGTACCCTCACTCACTTTTCCATCATTTGAGGTACATACGCTACAGCTTTTCCGCCCGCTGTCCATGCGAGTAGCAGTTATCTACCGCCCCCAGGTGCTGCTCGCCTGTTTTTGGACCACTTTGCCGCCTGGCTCCCCCACTTCCTATCCTGTGAAATTCCAACCCTCATCTTAGGTGATTTTAACATCCCCACTAATGACCCTATCTCCCCATCTGCCTCTAAGCTTCTTTCGCTCACCTCCTCCCTTGGTCTCTCTCAACTCACAGCCTCTCCCACTCACAGGGATGGAAACACCCTGGATCTGGTCTTCCTCCGGCTCTGCTCTGCTGCCAACTTCACTAACTCCCCTCTCCCGCTCTCGGATCATAACCTCCTCTCTTTCTCTGTCACGCTCCCTAATATCTCTCCAGACCCACCTAACTACAGTACCTACAGGAACCTTAAGGCCATTCACACCCAGAACTTTGCTGAATCCCTACAGTCCTCTCTGTCCCCCATCTCTCTCCTCACCTGCCCCAACCTGGCTGCCGCTCACTACAACACCGCTCTCAAACATGCCCTGGATGAAGCGGCGCCCCCCAGGACCCGAGCCATCCGATGTAGACCCCGGCAACCCTGACTCACGCCTCAAACGCGCTTCATCCGGCGGTGCTCTAGAAGTGCTGAACGGCTGTGGAGGAAATCGCAAACATCCGCAGACTTCCTCCACTACAAATTCATGCTCAGAACCTACAACCTTGCCCTCCACCATGCCAAACAAGTCTATTTCACCTCTCTAGTCTCCTCACTATCCCACAACCCTAAACGGCTCTTTGATACTTTTCACTCCCTTCTCAGCCCTAAACCACAGCCCCCGGTGACGGATCTCAGTGCCCAAGAGCTGGCTGCTTACTTCAAAAAGAAAATTGATGACATCCGTCAGGAAATAACTTCCCAATCCCAGACTAGCCCTGACCCTAGTCTTGTCAGCACTGCATCTAGCTCCTGCTCACTGTCTGTACTCAGACCAGCGACAGAGGAAGAAGTCTCCAAATTGCTCTTCTCTGCTCGCCCCACCACCTGCACTAGCGACCCCCTCCCCTCACACCTCCTCCGTTCCTTCTCCCCAGTGGTCATCTCCCATCTCACCACTATATTCAACCTCTCTCTGACCTCTGGCATCTTTCCCTCTTCTTTCAAACATGGCATCATATCCCCACTGCTAAAGAAGCCGACTCTGGACGCGACTGATGCTGCTAACTACCGACCCATCTCAAACCTCCCCTTCATCTCCAAACTACTAAAACGGCTGGTTTACTCCCGCCTTGTAAGCTACCTATCAGAGCACTCTCTCCTAGATCCCCTAGAGTCTGGCTTTCGACCTCAACACTCGACAGAAACTGCCCTTACAAGGGTATCCAATGACCTACTGACAGCCAAATCGAGGGGCGATTACTCCCTACTGATCCTCCTCGACCTCTCCACAGCATTTGACACTGTTGACCAAAAACTCCTCCTCAGTATGCTACACTCCATTGGCCTAAAGGACACTGCCCTCTCCTGGTTCTCTTCCTACCTATCTGACCACTCTTTCAGTGTCTCCTTTGCTGGCTCTACCTCCCCTCCTCTTCCCCTTGCTGTTGGGGTCCCCCAGGGCTCAGTCCTCGGCCCCCTTCTTTTCTCTATCTACACAGCCCCTATTGGACAAACCATCAGGAGATTTGGCCTCCAATACCACCTGTATGCTGATGACACCCAGCTATACACATCTTCCCGTGACATCTCTGCACCTTTACTCCAAAACATCACTAACTGTCTGTCCGCTGTCTCTAACACCATGTACTCTCTCTACCTAAAACTAAACCTCTCTAAAACTGACCTGCTGGTATTTCCACCCTCCACTAACTGACCTCCTCCTGACATCTCCATCTCAGTGTGTGGCGCCACCATAACTCCTAGACAACATGCCCGCTGCCTTGGAGTCATATTTGATTCTGATCTCTCTTTTACCCCCTACATCCAATCTCTTGCCCGAACATGTCAGCTGCACCTCAAGAACATCGCAAGGATCCGCTCTTTTCTCACTGTGGACACGCTAAAAACGCTTACTGTTGCCCTCATCCACTCCCGGCTCGATTATTGCAACTCGTTGCTGATCGGCCTCCCCTGCACCAGACTCTACCCTCTCCAATCCATCCTGAATGCGGCAGCCAGGCTCATCTTCCTGTCCAGCCGCTACTCGGACGCCTCTGCCCTGTGCCGGTCACTGCACTGGCTGCCCGTTAAATACAGAATTCAATTTAAACTCGCCACCTTCATCCACAAAGCCCTCCACAGTACAGCGCCCCTCTATATCGCCTCCCTCATCTCAATCCATCAACCAGCCCGGGCTCTCCGCTCTGCTAACGAAACCAGATTGAGCGCCCCTTTAATTCGAACTTCTCATTCCCGCCTCCAAGACTTCTCCAGAGCAGCACCGGTCCTCTGGAACGCACTACCAAAGGCTACCCGAGCAATCCAGGACTCGCAGAACTTCAGGCGTGCTCTAAAAACGCACCTCCTCAGGGAGGCATACCGAATTCCCTAAACAAACCCCTCTGAGAAGGATACATATATATCCTTGTAGGTAGAAAAGAAAACACTGGAATATATACATTTATATAGATATAGTTATGTGCCTTTCTTTTTATATGTATACTAACTTTATTCTCATATGTACTAACTCTATGAAAAACTTAATACTTCGCCTTATACCAGATATTCCAAAGGCCTTGCCAGGCGAAGACAAAATGTATTTTAAACACAGCAAAGAAGAACCAGACACAAGGCCGTGTACTTGGCCGTTTTCCCAGAAGCGCCATATCTAGATGAAGACCGTTCAACTATGCATCTGAACTTTCACTGTCTCAGGCCGGAAATCCGGACTTCCCATATATGGTTATGCGGTGAATTTGAGCCAATGAGCCCATCACCCATTTCTAGTGATGAGACCAAAGGGTATAAGATCCCATGTAATCTGTAATAAAGAGCGCGGTGCTGTCATGTCCCCGTGTGAGGAGCTATACCAGACCTCTGTGTGGTGTCTCTTCTTTACCGCCGGCAGCGGGGCAAGTGGGGTGGGCCTGATTGGTGCTGTACGCAGAATTTTACCCTGACACCTCTGTACTCCGCCTGATAACATGCTCCCTGACCTACTGACTGCAATCCCTGCTAGCCAACATAAACCGCTCCTGCAGTCATACTGTTTCTGCCGTCACACGGCTAAATGTCTGACCATTGTCTATGTGTATATCACCCCTCACTCTCCACCTCGCCATACAGTGCACATCTCCAGCCCCTTTACCTTCTGTATCACCCCATTACTTGTAGTATGTAAGCTCGTTGGAGCAGGACCCGCACCCCTATTGTTTCCATCAATTGATTACTATGTAACTGTGGTTCTGTAATGTTTGTACTTTTGTCTTTCTGTATCCCCTGTCTATGTAAGCGCTGCGGAATATGTTGGCGCTATACAAATAAAGTTTATTATTATTATTATTACTACTGAGCCTACTATTGGGGTCACTATTACTACTGGCACCACTGTGGGGGTCACTATTACTATTGGTGCTGCTGTGGGGGTCACTATTACTACTGAGGCCCCTGTGAGGGTCACAATAACTACTAAGACTGATACAGGGGTCACTATTACTACTGAGGCTACTGTGGGAGTCACTATTACTACTGAGGCTACTGTAGGGGTCACTATTACTACTGAGGTTACTGTGGGGGTTATTATGACTTCTGATGCCACTGTGGGGGTCACCATTACTACTGGGGCCACTGTGGAGGGGTCACTATTACTACTGGGGCGACTGTGGGGGTCACCATTTCTATTGGGGCCACTGTAGGGGTTACTATTACTACTGAGGCCAATATAGGGGTCACTATTACTACTGAGGCCACTATGGGGGACACTATTACCCCCGAGGCTACTGTGGGAGTCACTGCTACTGCTGAAGCTACTATGGGGGACACTGTTATTACTAGGGATGATATAAGGGATACTATTACTACTGGGGCCAGTACAGTGGATACTATTACTACTAAAGCCACTCTGCACATGGCAGTGTACCTCAAGCTGATTTAGGGTGCCTACCCACTTGCTCTCACAGCACAAGAAAAAAAAACCTGAGTGAAAACACATGCCTCGCAGCGCAAAGAAAACTCTGCGAGATCGCTAAATGCTTTCGATGGGGCCGGCAGAAGCAGCGCCAGCCCCATCGAAAACATAGGGAATATATCGTGGACTTCTGCCCAACTGTGACAGTTGTGGCAGGGGTTTCCTTCATCCCTGTGGGGCAGCTGTGGCAGAAGTCCGTAATGTACTCATTGTGTTTTCAATGGGGCTAGCGCTGCTGCTGCCCATTGAAAGCACTGAGCAATATCGCAGATTTTTTCTTTCGAGGCTGCAGTGAAAAAACGCGAATGAGTACGAAACCATGGAAAATCATTGGTTTCATAATCATCGCTCTCACGTCACAGGAAAAAATATCGTTAGTGGGTAGGCACCCTTAGGGTATGGTTACACATGGCGGAAATGCTGCGGAATGTCCACAGCAGAAATTTCTGCTGCAAATTCCGCATCATTTCTGCATCCAAAGAACTGCATCCTGTACATTGGTGTGGATTTTGACTGAAAATCAGCCGGGTACCCGCAGCTGATTTTATACTATGCGGCTCTCCTCCGTAGGCTCATGCTGTCAGCACTCCCGGGCTTCCAGTTCCCAACACTGCTGTTCGGGTGAGGCCACTACAGGCCGCTGGGAACCGGAAGCTGGAGAGTGCTGGCATCAGGAAGCCTACAGATGAGGTGGGAGGAGCACCGCATCGTACGAAATTAGCTGTAGGTACGAGGCTGATTTCAAGTCAAAATCCGCACCAATGGTACTAATTTTGACTGTCTCTTTGGATGCAGAAATGCTGCGGAATCTGCTCCATCTTTTTTTGCCACCGGCCCCATTAACCACAAGGTGAAGCCCCTGGATGTGACAGGATCCAGGGATTTCACATCCAGGGAACCCCCAGCTGCACCAGGGGATCAAGTGAATTTTGAATGCAGCCAAGTGTGTTTTTTTTTCCAGCGTAACGCCCGCTTCAGTCACGTGAATTTTGGTGTGCATGCGTTTTGTGTAAAAACATGCGCAGCAAAATAACGCCCGTCTGACTGAGTTCTTAGGCTCGAGATCCACTGCAGTTTTATTCTCTTTGCTCTGCGAGAGCAAGTGAAAACACTCGCCTGGCAGCGCAAGAAAGACGCCGGGATGAGGCCGGGATATCGACAGTCTTTTCAATGGGGCCAGCGGCAGCAGAGTTATCCCCATTGAAAAGATTGGGAGAATACCGCGGACCTCTGCCACAGCTGTGACAGAAGTGCAACATGCTATCCCATTGCTTTCAATGGGATAGGCGCTGCTGCCGGTCCCATTGAAAGCAGGGGTTTGTGGCAAACCCCGCAGTATGGTTTTCGGGGAAGGGCTTGAAATATAAGCCTTTCCCTGAAAATCATCATTAGGCCGGCTACACATGGCTGGGACGGGCCCCGCCGCAAAATTCCGCAGCGGAGCCTGTCACGGCGCCCCCCAGGAGACCCCATACTTACCTGCGGATCCGGCGTCCTCGCTCCTGCATGACGCTTCCCCGCCCACCTCCGCCGCGTCATGTGACACGCCCACCGCGTCACATGACGCGGCCGGCCGTGTCATATGACGCGGCGGTGGGCGAGGAAGCATTTTCACGCTATCTTCCGCTCAACGGGCGGCTTCAATTGACTGCAATGGAAGCCGTCCGCGTGTACACCCGCGGCAAATAGAGCATGCCGTGGGTGAGGATGGGTGAATTCACGGTGCGGAATTCCGCGGTGGAATTCCGCACCGTGAGCACTGAGCTATTAGGTTTAATAGAACCTAATAGCTGTGGGCAACGCAGCGGATTTCCGCCGCGAATTACACGGCAGAAATTCGTTCGTGGGAATGAGGCCTTAACTGGTAAAAAAAAAATTTTTTTTAAATTACTCACCTCTCCGCCACTCAGACGCGTCCTCCAGCTGGTTCCCCGACACTGCTGTCCAGCACTTTCAGCCCTGAAAGGGCTGTGCTGATTGGCTGAGCGCTCAGCCAATTAAGCTAGTGCTTAGCTATTCATTAATGAATAGCTAAGCACTAGCTGTAATTGGCTGAGCGCTCAGCCATTAGCTAAGCACTAGCTGTAATTGGCTGAGTGCTCAGCCAATAGCTAAGCACTAGCCGAATTTCTGAGAAATCTCATCCACATGGCTGGCCAATCCCGGGATTAGCGGCCGCAGACAGATTTGCCGAGGCGAGATTCCGGACAGAATTTCCGCGGCAAATCTGCCCTGTGTGAACCCACCCTTACAGTTACACTTTGAGCCAGACAGCAGCCATGTGCTTACAAGACCTGTGATGAACCTATTCCAGAACCTCCAGCAGAATATTCTCTTGATTCAGCTGAGGAGGACGAGGGTGAGCCGACCTGTTCTTCTCCTGGTCCGTCAGCATGCAGTGATCCAGATTTTCACTGTGGTTCATCATCAACCCCACACAGAATAACACAGGAAGAACTAAATGACTTGGACTTATCCAAGAATAAGGCAAAATTGCTAGGTTCAAGACTCCAACAATGGAATCTTCTAGAAGAAGATGTCATAGTTACTTCATATCGAAAGCGGCACCAGCAGTTTGAGCCTTACTTCAGAAAGGAAGGTAATCTGGTATTCTGTTCCGATATTGAGGTCCTCATGAATGCTTTAGAAATCACTAATGACCCAAAAGAATGGAGACTATTCGTAGACTTTTCGAAACGGAGTATAAGGCTGTGCTTTTGCACAATGGAAGCTGTCTTCCATCTATTCCAGTAGCACATGCTGTCCACATGAAAGAGAAGTAAGATAAATTAAAGCAGCTACTGCATTCCATTGAGTATAACATGTACGGGTATTGATTTTTTTTACATTTGGCATGCATTTCGTGATGTAAAGAATTATTGCAGATTACAAAAAAAATAGAGCCAATTTTGCATTTTGACTGTCAAATTTGTGTTGAGCACATAAAATGGCTAAGAAATAACTAAATTTTATTTCAGTAACATGACTTTTGTAAAAATTTGTTGACCGGTGTAATAAACGCTGTGCTTACGCAATTATGTAGCGACTTTGTGTATAAACACTGCAAATCAAACTGTTTAAGGACAAATGCTGTGTTTTTTGAGATGGATATGTGAAATCACCCTAAGGTTTTCTTCAAATGACCATATTTTCTGGCACAAAATGCAGAGAATAGAACACAATATCAGTAGGTTCGTTCTCATGTCAGTATATTTTACACGCATTTCGCAGAAATAAAAATAGGAAGAAAATGCTCTATGTTTGTATGCGTTTGTGCACCGAGGGACCCACATAGGAGGTCCATAAAATGCGCAATATGCTGTGCAATTCTGTTAAAAAAAAGAACACATTTGGACTTCTTAGACTAAATAGCCTTTTAAATCACAGTGGGAACAGGCCCTGCATGTGCAAAAAGAAATGTGCTCCGATACATGCACAACTCTACCTCATCGACCTCATACTAGAGATGAGCGTACATACTCATTTAGGGCAATTTTGCACTCAAGTACCGCTTTTTCCGAGTAACTGACTATTCGGGCAAGAAGATTCGGGGGGCGCCGGGGGTGAGCGGGGGGGGGGGGGGGGGGGGGGGTTGCAGAGGGGAGTGGGGGGAAAGAGAAAGAGAGCTACCCCCCGCTCCACACGCCGCCCCCCTAATCTTTTCGTCCGAGTAGTCAGTTACTCGGAAAAAGCGGTGCTCGAGTGCAAAATCGCCCTAAACGAGTACGTTCACTCATCTCTATTCACTACGCAAATACTTTGCTTCTCAGAGGAAAAATAGCACGTTTTGGGTCCCATGCATCGGGCGGGAAATAGACAGGATGTCCATGCGCTGTTCGATGCGAGTTGCATTTGAGAATATCAGGCGCAACTTTATAGTCGCCCGTGTGCAAGAAACCGAAGTATGAAGCATGGTGGTTAACATGACGTTGTTGCAGCCTCAGACATGCCCTTTGATTCCATCATAGTGCCAAGCATCACATTCAGCTAGGGTTGGGACAAGAGGCAGCACACCTGTCAGGGTTTTGTCTTTTTATACAGATGTATTTTTTGCTGTCTTTTACATTTTAGATTTTATTTAGCTAAAAATACATTTTGACTGAGCAAAATAAGAACTTTCCAGAACTTGGATCCGATTCTTGCGAAGATAGCTGCACAATATGAATTTCCCCTGCCCAGATTTGAACCAGCCCTAATCACAGAGCCGCGGTGCTTTCTTCCTCTGTTTTCCAGTTCTTCCTCCTATTGTGCAATATGCACGTGCTATATAAATAAAGGCGATTATTATGACAAAACCCACACAAACACAGGCGGACCTTACAAACTCCATGCAGATGTTGTCCTTGTTTAGTCACCATGACTGTAAAATATAACAAAGACCCGGATAAGCTGTCAGTATAAGCAAGAACATGGCAGATGAATTTCAATGTTGATAAGTAAGGTAATTCACCTGGACAGCAGGAACTTTATTACTGCATATAGAGTTCATGGCATAGAACTGAGAACAACAGAGCAGGAACTGCGGATTCTGGTTACAAATAGACTAAGCAGCAGTACTCAATGTCAAGGAGCAGCTGCAACAGTAAAATAAGATTTTGGGGCTAGAGATGAGCGAACGTACTTGTCCGAGCTTGATACTCGTTCGAGTATTAGCGTGTTCGAGGTGCTCGTTACTAGAGACGAGCACCACGCGATGTTCGGGTTACTTTCACTTTCATCTCTGAGACGTTAGCGCACTTTTCTGGCCAATAGAAAGACAGGGAAGGCATTACAACTTCCCCCTGCGACGTTCAAGCCCTATACCACCCCCCTGCAGTGAGTGGCTGGCGAGATCAGGTGTCACCCGAGTATAAAAATCGGCCCCTCCCGCGGTTCGCCACAGATGCATTCTGACAGAGATCAGGGAAAGTGCTGCTGGTGCCGGAGCTGCTATAGGGAGAGCGTTAGGAGTATTTTAGGCTTCAAGAACCCCAACGGTCCTTCTTAGGGCCACATCTGACCGTGTGCAGTACTGTTGAGGCTGCTTTTTGCAGTGTTGCACATTTTTTTTTTGTATATCAGCCGTGCAGAGCATTGTGTCCTCAGTCTGCAGTAATTTTACATAGTATAGGGCCAGTAGTGCTGAGGCAGGGACAGTGAAAAAGGTGAAAAACATATACTGTCTATATAGGCAGTGGGCTTTTCCCAAAAAATTTTGGAAAAAAAAATCTATTTGGGCTGCCTGTGACCGTCCTGAGTGTACTGCGTCTCTGCTGGGGGTAGTAGTCCTAATTAATACGCAGCCAGCTAAGTGTTACAGCAGGCTTGCGCAAAATTCTTTCCTGGCTCTGCGTTGCCCGTTACATCACCGCTGTCATCCTGTCCAGAGGGAAACAGTCTGCAGTAATTTTACATAGTATAGGGCCAGTAGTGCTGAGGCAGGGACAGTGAAAAAAGGTGAAAGACATATACTGTCTATATAGGCAGTGGGCTTTTCCAAAAAAATTTAGGAAAAAAAAATCTATTTGGGCTGCCTGTGACCGTCCTGAGTGTACTACGTCTCTGCTGGGGGTAGTAGTCCTAATTAATACGCAGCCAGCTAAGTGTTACAGCAGGCTTGCGCAAAATTCTTTCCTGGCTCTGCTGTGCGTTCCGTAAGCGAAGTCAGCCTCCAACCACAGGCCAATAAGCGGCACATTTAATTACAGCGTTCTGTTTCTGCACTACTGGTAATACACCATGCTGAGGGGTAGGGGTAGGCCTAGAGGACGTGGACGCGGGCGAGGACGCGGAGGCCCAAGTCAGGGTGTGGGCACAGGCCGAGCTCCTGATCCAGGTGTATCGCAGCCGACTGCTGCGGGATTAGGAGAGAGGCACGTTTCTGGCGTCCCCACATTCATCTCACAATTAATGGGTCCATGTGGTAGACCTTTATTAGAAAATGAGCAGTGTGAGCAGGTCCTGTCGTGGATGGCAGAAAGTGCATCCAGCAATCTATCGACCACCCAGACTTCTACGCCATCCACTGCTGCAACTCTGAATCCTCTGGCTGCTGCTCCTCCTTCCTCCCAGCCTCCTCACTCCATTACAATGACACATTCTGAGGAGCAGGCAGACTCCCAGGAACTGTTCTCGGGCCCCTGCCCAGAATGGGCAGCAATGGTTCCGAATCCTCTCCCACCGGAGGAGTTTGTCGTGACCGATGCCCAACCTTTGGAAAGTTCCCGGGGTCTGGGGGATGAGGCTGGGGACTTCCGGCAACTGTCTCAAGAGCTTTCAGTGGGTGAGGAGGACGATGACGATGAGACACAGTTGTCTATCACTCAGGTAGTAGTAATTGGAGTAAGTCTGAGGGAGGAGCGCACAGAGGATTCGGAGGAAGAGCAGCAGGACGATGAGGTGACTGACCCCACCTGGTTTGCTAAGCCTACTGAGGACAGGTCTTCAGAGGGGGAGGCAAGTGCAGCAGCAGGGCAGGTTGGAAGAGGCAGTGCGGTGGCTATGGGTAGAGGCAGGGCCAGACCGAATAATCCACCAACTGTTTCCCAAAGCTCTCCCTCGCGCCATGCCACCCTGCAGAGGCCGAGGTGCTCAAAGGTCTGGCAGTTTTTCACTTAGAGTGCAGACGACCGCCGAACAGTGGTGTGCAACCTTTGTCGCGCCAAGATCAGCCGGGGAGCCACCCCCACCAGCCTCACCACCACCAGCATGCGCAGACATATGATGGCCAAGCACCCCACAAGGTGGGACGAAGGCCGTTCACCGCCTCCGGTTTGCACCACTGCCTCTCCCCCTGTGCCCCAACCTGCCACTGAGATCCAACCCCCCTCTCAGGACACAGGCACCACCGTCTTTTGGCCTGCACCCAGACCCTCACCTCCGCTGTCCTCGGCCCCATCCACCAGTCTCTCAGCGCACCGTCCAGCCGTCGCTAGCGCAAGTGTTGGAGCGCAAGCGCAAGTACGCCGCCACACACCCGCACGCTCAAGCGTTAAACGTGCACATAGCCAAATTGATCAGCCTGGAGATGCTGCCGTATAGGCTTGTGGAAACGGAGGCTTTCAAAGGCATGATGGCGGCGGCGGCCCCGCGCTACTCGGTTCCCAGTCGCCACTACTTTTCCCGATGTGCCGTCCCAGCCCTGCACGACCACGTCTCCCACAACATTGTACGCGCCCTCACCAACGCGGTTACTGCCAAGGTCCACTTAACAACGGACACGTGGACAAGCACAGGCGGGCAGGGCCACTATATCTCCCTGACGGCACATTGGGTGAATTTAGTGGAGGCTGGGACCGAGTCAGAGCCTGGGACCGCTCACGTCCTACCCAGCCCCAGAATTGCGGGCCCCAGCTCGGTGGTGGTATCTGCGGCGGTGTATGCTTCCTCCACTAAACCACCCTCCTCCTCCTCCTCCTCCTCCACCTCCTCCTCCAACGCAACCTCTGTCTCGCAATCAAGATGTGTCAGCAGCAGCACGTCGCCAGCAGTCGGTGTCGCGCGGCGTGGCAGCACAGCGGTGGGCAAGCGTCAGCAGGCCGTGCTGAAACTACTCAGCTTAGGAGAGAAGAGGCACACGGCCCACGAACTGCTGCAGGGTCTGACAGAGCAGACCGACCGCTGGCTTGCGCCGCTGAGCCTCCAATCAGGCATGGTCGTGTGTGACAACGGCCGTAACCTGGTGGCGGCTCTGCAGCTCGGCAGCCTCACGCATGTGTCATGCCTGGCCCACGTCTTTAATTTGGTGGTTCAGCGCTTTCTGAAAAGCTACCCACGCTTGTCAGACCTGCTCGGAAAGGTGCGCTGGCTCTGCGCACATTTCCGCTAGTCCCACACGGACGCTGCCACCCTGCACACCCTGCAACATCGGTTTAATCTGCCAGTGCACCGACTGCTGTGCGACGTGCCCACACGGTGGAACTCTACGCTCCACATGTTGGCCAGGCTCTATGAGCAGCGTAGAGCTATAGTGGAATACCAACTCCAACATGGGCGGCGCAGTGGGAGTCAGCCTCCTCAATTCTTTACAGAAGAGTGGGCCTGGTTGGCAGACATCTGCCAGGTCCTTGGAAACTTTGAGGAGTCTACCCAGATGGTGAGCGGGGATGCTGCAATCATTAGCGTCACCATTCCTCTGCTATGCCTCTTGAGAAGTTCCCTGCAAAGCATAAAGGCAGACGCTTTGCGCTCGGAAACAGAGGCGGGGGAAGACAGTATGTCGCTGGATAGTCAGAGCACCCTCCTGTCTATATCTCAGCGCGTTGAGGAGGAGGAGGGGGAAGAGACAGCTTGGCCCACTGCTGAGGGTACCCATGCTGCTTGCCTGTCATCCTTTCAGCGTGTATGGCCTGAGGAGGAGGAGGAGGATCCTGAAAGTGATCTTCCTAGTGAGGACAGCCATGTGTTGCGTACAGGTACCCTGGCACACATGGCGGACTTCATGTTAGGATGCCTTTCTCGTGACCCTTGCATTACACGGATTCTGGCCACTACGGATTACTGGGTGTACACACTGCTCGACCCACGGTATAAGGAGAACCTTTCCACTCTCATACCTGAAGAGGAAAGGGGTTCGAGAGTGATGCTATACCACAGGACCCTGGCGGACAAGCTGATGGTAAAATTCCCATCCGACAGCGCTAGTGGCAGAAGGCGCAGTTCCGAGGGCCAGGTAGCAGGGGAGGCGCGGAGATCAGGCAGCATGTACAGCACAGGCAGGGGAACACTCTCTAAGGCCTTTGACAGCTTTCTGGCTCCCCAGCAAGACTGTGTCACCGCTCCCCAGTCAAGGCTGAGTCGGCAGGAGCACTGTAAAAGGATGGTGAGGGAGTACGTAGCCGATCGCACGACCGTCCTCCGTGACGCCTCTGCCCCCTACAACTACTGGGTGTCGAAGCTGGACACGTGGCCTGAAGTGCGATCTGCGATTCCTTGTGTTCTATATATGCGCTCATTGGCGCCGACCCCATTGAGAACATATACTACAAAGATCATTCTCCTCTGCCACAGCTGTAACAGCTGTGGCAGAGAAGAACGATGTTCGCCCATTGAATTCAATGGAGCCGGCAATACAGCCGGCTCCATTGAAAGCAATGAGCTGCCGGCAAGCGCGGGATGAATTTTCGGGAAGGGCTTAAAAATATAAGCCCTTCCCTGAAAATCATCCTAAAATGTGTAAAAATAAAAAAAAAAAAAATATATATATACTCACCTTGTCCCTGCAGCCGGAGTTCAGCCGCGGCCGGCCGGCAGTTCTCCTGAACTGCTCTGTGTAGTATTCCGCAGCCGGGGATTTAAAATCCCCGCCTGCTGAATAGGCTGCCTCTGATTGGTCACAGCCCTCACCAATCAGAGGCAGCTCTCACTCACCCATTCATAAATTCATGAATGGCTGAGTGAGTGCTGCCTCTGATTGGTCCTTGCGCTGAGCCAATCAGGGGCAGCTCTCAGCTATTGAATGACAGCTGAGAGCTGCCCCTGATTGGTCCCTGCACTGAGCCAATCAGAGGCAGCACTCACTCACCCATTCATGAATGGGTGAGTGAGAGCTGCCTCTGATTGGTGAGGGCTGTGACCAATCAGAGGCAGCCCATTAAGCAGGCGGGGATTTTAAATCCCCGGCTGCTGAATACTACACAGTGGAGTTCAGGAGAACTGCCGGCCGGCGGCGGCTGAGCTTCGGCTGCAGGGACAAGGTGTGTATATATATATTTTTTATTTTTACACATTTTAGGATGATTTTCAGGTAAGGGCTTACATTTTTAAGCCCTTCCTGAAAATTCATCCCGCGCTCGCCGGCAGCCCATTGCTTTCAATGGAGCCGGCTGTATTGCCGGCTCCATTGAATCAATGGGCGAACATCGTTCTTCTCTGCCACAGCTGTTACAGCTGTGGCAGAGGAGAATGATCTTTGCAGTATATGTTCTCAATGGGGTCGGCTGCTGCCGCTGGCCCCATTAAGCGCATATATAGAACACAAGGAATCGCAGATCGCAGATAGGCGCGATCTGCGATTCCTCGTGTCTGGCCCGTTTCGCCGAAAACGCTGCTAGCTGCAGATTTTTCGGCGACTCGTCGGCCCCGGTCACGCGATTTGCGGATGCGCATCCGTCATGCGATCCGCAAATCGTAGCAAAAAACAGTCGTTTGACCGAAGCCTTAAGGTAAAAATTTAGGCCTATATATTTTCCTGGAGTTTTCATTCTGTGGGCAATCTCGCCTGATGCTCCAACAATAGTCAGGCACCATATGTACATCCCACCTACCCTGATACCGTCCCTCCAGGACCTTCAAATCTTGGTGGAATCGTTCAGTGTGATCATCACTGACTGCATCAAGGTTTAATGGGAAGTTATCAAGATGGCTCTGCAGAAAATGCACCTTGATGCTTATGTTGCAACCAAGCATTTTGTAGCTCTACAGGAGTTTCTGGACAATTTTGGTGTGATTCTTTGCTCGCTTATTTCCAAAAAAAAGTCCCTGACAATTGTCTTTGAATAATAACCTAGCATTATTTTGGAGTTACAACATTGTACTGATGAAATGTTCATCTTTGATGAGTTGCCGAATTTGTGGACCATTAAACACATTGGCTTTTAATTTTTTTAAATGACAGGCTAGGAAATGCCAAAATGAGGTGCTTGAAACAGTCTCCTTCAGGTGGCAAGGCTTTAACGAATTGGTTTCATGAGACCCAGATTCATGTATGGAGGTAGAAAATAATGCTTGTCACTAAGTGGCTAATGTCATCAGGTTTGAAGTCGCATCTTAGAGGCCAATTTCTTTCCACCGTGATGGCCATGTTCGTGTCTGGAGACCTAGGGGTGAGCACCCTAATCCTGCCTTTGCTGTAGAGCAGCACGCTGCTTCCACCGCTGGTATGATAGTGTGGTGCCTATGAACGTGAGGGATATTAGTCATGGGCAATGGCGGCGGCGGCGGTGGTTCCACTGTTTTCCCCCCCTCACAGGTGGCAGCAACTGACAGAACAATAAATGTCTAAAGTCTCTAGTTTGGAGTTTCTTTAGTACTACCTCTTGGTCAGACAGGGTATGGTGGTACAAAAGAGTTAAATTAATCGTAACACCAGCCCGTATACAGGCTTAAACCTGTTCCGAGCAAAAATAAATAAAAAGGAAAAGAAAAAATAAAATAAAACTGGGGGATGTAGTCCCTTCCCCTGGAGGGTGGTGTAGTATGCTTCAGTGCTGATGGTAAAGTGGTGAGAAGGAAAACTCCAGGAGTCAGGCTGAACAATAAAACTATTTTTTCCAAGAGAGGTCTTCAATTTATCGAATTCATACCATGGACACTTCTTGGATTTTCTTAGTAACATAGACAGGCTCTACTTCTGCATTTTGTCCTGCAGCGAGTAATTCCAGGTAACACATCTTTCTCTTTAGTTTACATTATTTTGCTCTTTGTATGTGTAGATCTTCTCTTACTGCTGTCCCTTTCTTTATTATCAATTTCTCTTTCTCTATCCTTCTGCTTGTATTCTTCAGTCTCTAACCATATCTCTATCTATTCAGCTTTGTCTTTATAAAACTTGTTTTCTTAATACAATCCTTCTCTCTATACCCTTTTTTGTTATGCTGTCATTACAATCCTTTCCTGTTACTTACTACACCTTCTCTTTCCAACTGCACTGTATGTCTTTCTCACCTTTGGTTCCTCGTTTTCTCTGGTCTTTCTCTAACCAATCATAGGCTCTCTAGCTTCTGACTATCCTGTCTAGAATCACCAAGCTGTTGCTGGGTGCTTCTCAGGCCAATGGGAATCAGGAACACTGCAGGTTGTCAGGCAGATTATGTAGTGAGTAACAAACATGCAATGATCGTTTTAGAAGCATTTCCACACATTTAAATAAAAGTGACCATATTTAATTTTGTAGTGCCCAACTCTGGGCCACTATAACAGTCTGGGGCACCATCATATACGAGAGTTGGTCACCGCTAGTAGGGGTATGAGGGACAATAACAGCTTAGCGATATCTTCAGGACATCCTGCAGCCACACGTGTTCCTCTCATGGCGGCTTCCAAGAGGCATCCAGCAGGATAATGCTCAGCTGCACACACAAGGGGGTCACTGGAATGTCCCCACAACATTGTCACACTTATGGAGCTGCCCAGTAATCAGATTTATTGCCAATAGAACATGTATGGGATCATCAGGGACAACAACTTCAACAACCAACCTACAAGATTGCATGATCTAGAGTCTCAGTTTCAGTAAATGTAGACCGATATGCTGCAGGATATCATATAGAACCTGTATGCCTCCATGCCCGCCAGTGTCACATTTGGTCTCCAAGCTAGAGGCAGTACAACAGGGTACTAGAACCTCCATGTCCACCTGTATCATGTTTTGTATCCAAGCTAGAGACGGTACAACACAGAGTTCTAGGGCTTCCCTTAAGGCCTCATGTCCAAGGGCAAAAGAAGAATTAAAATCTGCAGCGGATTTTAACTTTTCTCCTGCCCACGGATCCGCATCCCATAGGGATGCATTGACCACCCGCGGATGGTCAATAAAAATGATTTTTAAAAAAATGGAGCATGAAAAAATCTGGACCATGCTCCATTTTCGTGCGGGTCTCCCGCGGGCTTCTATTGAAGCCTACGGAAGCCGTCCAGACCCACGAGAGACAAAAATCTTTACTCACCAGCTCCGGTTCTTCTCTTCACCGCGGCGCCATCTTCTCTCCGTCCGGATCTTTTTTTCTTCGGACCTGCGCATGCGCGGGGCATGTCACCGACGTCATCCTGCGCATCCGCCGGGCCGAAGAAAGAAGATCCGGCCGCGACGCAGAGAAGATGACGCCGCAGCAAAGGAAGGATCCGGAGCAGGCGAGAGGTAAGTTTATTCTGATTTATTCCTATTTTCAGCCCTCATGTCCGCGGGGCAGGAGGGACCCGCTGCAGATTCTCCATGGAGAATCCGTAGCGGGCCTGATTTTCCCCGTGGGCATGAGGCCTAAGGGGTCATTTTCGAAAATTAAATTGCCCTTTTGCTTTAATATTGTAATTACTTACTTATATCAGCGTTATAATCACACATAGAAAGTATCATTCGATTCTGACAACTCCTTCTAGGTGATTGTTTTCTTTTTGACAGTGAGCATATGCATTAGAGCAGGGGTCCCCAACTCCAGTCCTCAGGGACCACCAACAGGTCATGTTTTCAGGATATCCGATGGAAAGAACACCTGTGGCAATGTCTGAGGCACTGACAATAATTACATTACCAGTGTAACACTGAGGAAATCCTGAAACATGACCTGTTGACGGTCCCTGAGGACTGGAGTTGGGGAACCCTGCATTAGAGAACTTCTGGACTCAAGATAGTGAACCTGATTTTTACGTTATGGGGATCAGATGAAGTCATCCTAATTATTGTATTTTTTTTTTTTTTAAACATGGGAAGGGGGAGGGAGGAAATCTGACTGATCCCACCCTATTATGATTTGAATAATCGATCATCACTAGTAAATCACCCAGACTTTGCAACATATTTGGAAACTTCTGTAATAGTTGCACTAGCTGTGGCATTTTCCATAGTGAGACATTTGTGGTCAGGTAACCCCATTTATTGGGGGTGGGGAATATGCATAGTTATGTCATCATTACAACAGAGAGGAATGAGGTTTACGACAAATTTCAAACATCCTTGGTACTGCACCTTCAATAAATCATAGCTAGTGATTTTGCTCCCTCTAGTGGGAAGTAGACTGTTCTCTCTTATCTTAGACTGCAAGAGGTCTAGATATTACAGATACATGACAGGAATAAGAAACTGAATTACTCGTTAATATCAAATAACTGATTTTGTTATTTTACAATACAATTGTATTACTTGGACACAACCCTCAGGAGTTTTACAACAGCCTCTCCATGAGTTAAAACAAAATCAGCTTACACTCCTCTCCCAACTCCTTGCCTGTCCCTCGCTGTAGCACAGTCCTTTGTGGCCGGGGTTTTACAGGCTTTGCTACATGATGTCACAGGTTGCTGCAGCCAAAGACAGAGCACAGCGACCAAGCACTGACCATTGTAATTGGCTGCAGCAGCCTGGGACACACCATATATATAAAAAAAAAAGGCCGCTGCAGCCTGTAAGCATAACATCAGGGGGAAACCCCAAAGCTGCAGCACTGACCACAGCAGGGAGCTGGGTAAAGAGACTTTGCAGTCCAATTTTTGTGTTAACCCATGGAAAGCTTGTGGAGATTACAATTGCATAAACAGAGATGAACCATGTAAAGGCAGGTGTTGGATTCACAAAATGTAAACTGACCAAGTCAGCTGTCTGTGCAAATGACATTCAGTGAAATTAAATGTCCATCTTTGTGCTGGCTTTCCATTAATAATAGTCACTAATTCTAGCTGTCTGCTTGAGGGCATCAAAACTACACATTTACCCCATAAGTGAGTCAGTAGCTCTCTGCCTGAGATAGTGGTAGGTGGGAGTATGGCACCTCATGATTACAACAGATCACAGTATACATTTCTCCCAGAATACAGCGTAATAGCCAGAAACCAGTTAATCACAGCAAGTGGTCAGAGTGCAGGGCCTCAAGGCTACAGTAGACGGATCTCATGCAGAGAGCTGCTGCTGCTAGACTAGGTGAGTGCAGCACCGCTACACAATACTGCCCCATATGTGGGAGACTGCTGGCGTCGACATTTGTCACTATTTTGAAGAAAAAAAAAAAAAAAAAAAAGTACCTGTACATGGGTTGATTAATCGCTGGAAACAGAAAAATCGCAGCATGCGCTATTTTAGTGCATGTTTTCTATGGATGTGCATGATACGCAATGCATAACCAATGCCAATGGATGGAGTAGTGGAGCAGTTGCATTTTTCACGCAAGTCACTAAGAAACATGTAAAGGAAATATATAATATATCTATTTATTACACACAGGAAGCTTTTTCTTTTTCCCCATGCACGCAACATACACAGGTATACACGATCAAAAATCTGTATACGTGATCATATTGAAGGGATACGCAATTGAAATGTTGCAATGTTTACGCAGCATTTTACAAATACGCCCATGTGAATGAGCACTTACTTTGAACGCTGGTGGCTGGAACGATCCCTGGCCGCTCCACCTCCATTCAGTTAGCGCAACTATCACTTCTGTGTAATGCATAGGCGCAATATGTACCGGACTATGTGCCCAACGCTCGTACCATGTAACGCTATCCTTACACAGTCCACAATGGGAGCAGCATAAAGTACCTGAAAGGTTCCCTTTAAAATTCTTGTGTGAGATAAGTGATGCAGAGCTGACAATCCATCAGGTCATTTTCGGCTTCACTCAATCCTGCTAAACTTGTTTATAAATTTGTACATAATTATGGATTTTCTCAGGATTAGAAGATTACTAGACGACTGATCCCTCATAAATCGGCTGTTTAATAGAAACAAACGAGGCTTTAACAGATTAAAAAGTGATCAATTAATTCATTCTGCAGAGCGCATAAAGTGTACATGCGGCATATCGGCGCCATGAATGAATGCACAGTGTTTATTGGGACCTTAAAGAGTGGCGTGTAGGAGCAGAGCTACAAAAGGATGGCAACTACAAGGATAGGGGGGTAAGCACATGCAGAATATACCTAGTCTTCATCTGTCACAAAACACAAGTGAAGATCAGTGTTCTACTTCATAGGTTACCCTATTCCATATTTTGTGCAACATTTCTCAGCAACTGTATAGAAGTGAATGAAAACCTACAAGTGGGGTAAAAACCACCATTAAGGCAAAGTAAGACTGAGCACTGGGTCTGGTTAGTTGTATGAAGTCCTTGCTACTTCCAGATTCTGATGCAGCATCTGTAACAACACTCACCCTCCTTCACGGTCTGCGTAGGAAAGCCTGTAGCCTTCACAGAGCCTCAGGCGATGCTGAGGGACCAGAGAATTTATAAATTGATCTCATATATAGAATTGTATGTTGTCTTCTGCCTCAAGCTTAAAAAGAGGTTACCAAGACCAACTTATCACCCATCCATAGCTTAACCCTTTACAATCCACTGTCTGACATCTGCCTACATTCTGATTGCAGCTTGTACAGCTCCAATGTCAGAAGACGGCCGGCAGGGTATTTTTACCGTCTATTGCCAGCGACTCCGCTGTTGAAGCTTCACTGGCATGCGTACACACACGTACGTACACACACGTACATACACACACAGAGTTTCTATAGCTGCAAATTAAGCTGTCTTTCAGGGAGTCCTATGGAAATATTCCTCTTGTCTGAAAGCACCCAAAGGCGAAGATGTTCTACACAATTCTTGCACTTGGAGAACATGGTACATTGTAACCAAACACTGCATTATCTCAGTCGGGGCCTCAGATTACAATTCCGTGATAGCAAACATTCACATATGGCACTGAGACTGCCAGCATGTAGCTAGAATCTGCTGCAACATGCAGCTGCTGCGATTGCTCCCCCTAAACGGTCACACAATTTTGTAGGCAAGGGTGCGTTCACACATGGTACAGATCTGCAGCAAATTGGCTGTGTGCGATTGCACCCAAAGCAGTTTTCTCTACACATACACAAAGAAAAAAAAAAAAAAAAGCTACCGTGTGACCTTACCCAAAAATAGTAGTGGAGCCATCAGCCGCAGACCAGGAGAGTCACACAGACACATTGCAGTTTCTTTATTAGGAAGAACATTTTCCATTAGAATGACAATATTATTTAAAACAGCAGAAAACCATTATTACAGTTATACTCGTCTACATTCTTGTCCAACTACAGGAAAAATATATAATATAGGCTTACTAGTAAGATAGAAAGTAGTAACAATCCCTTTAAGTCTTATTTGTCTATTACTACTGCTGGCTAAGAAGGTGACTAGGCACAAAACAGACATGTCCATCTGTAACCCACAGGGGGCGCTCATGAGAGGTGCTGAGGAGGGGGGTGCACAGATCCAAACAAGCACAGATAAATGACTACACGAAGATCCCTACATTCTACAGTAGTTGACCTGGTAAGATGTGTATCAAATCAGTAGCTGCGGCTTCCAGAAGCCGAGTACTGGCAGCATTGCACTAGGATTTTTGGTATTCGAACAAGTGACTGTTCATATCCTCCATGTATGTATATATATCTCACTGGACCCAAAACCTAAATTTAGCCAATATAGTCTGTTCTGCCATAAAATTTCTCCTATATAATTAAGGCCAACCTATATCCATATATTGCTTTCTTATAAACACTGAACTTACAAAAAGAGGGGATTAGTCAGGGTAGGTCGGTGCCATTATTAGTCTATGCCCCACAACAGCAGCTCTTCAGCATCTGTGTCCTACTCTTTATGATCTCTGATCCTATACCAGTCCCAGAAAGTAATTATTCACTGGGCCGGTGTGCAATGACCAACAATAGCAGGTCAGAATCTCCAGGACTTTACCCACAGAGCTGCAGAGATCGGCACAAATTAATAAATGCGTTTGCACCAAGATAGAGCTTTGTTTTAAAATATGTATATTTTATTTATTCCACCTGTCATTGTCTTGACACATGTGCTTTAGTAAATAAAGCTAGAGCATATTTTCTTAGTGCTTTATATTATGCAGTTCCTCTGTTACTCCTCCTGGAAGTGCACAAATTAGAATGTATTCCCTGTCAATCATCTGTGTCCTAATTCACCAAATTATCAAAGACCAAAAGCACTACTTGGAAGAACTGAAGCTTGGACTAAACCGGTCAGTATTGCACAGATATAATGAACATTGCCCAGAGGTTCTACACACCCTCAAATCATTTCCTGTTGAGGGGTTGCGAGAACTGGGGTTTCAGAAAAACTGGTTTTGAGACCGCTTTCAAACCAGCGCATTTTAGCTTTGTATTTGGAGGCTGCAATATGCAGCTAGTGTAAATCTATGTACTCACATGGCAGGATTTATGGATTTTTGGAAAATGTAGCCCAACCTAAGTTTTGATTTTTTTTACCTCAGTGTTACTATTCTTTTTTTTATTTATTGGGCAAAATAGATCAGTATTTAACCATTAGAATAAAAAAACCCAAACCCTGCTTATTTTGGCATGGAATTCCGTAACAGTCTTGTTTAAAATATTCTGGCCCCTTATGTTCTCCGGTTTAGAAGTATCCCAAATACTGCATTTACTGAAACCCGTGTCAGGAGAACAGGCATGCCCTCTTTTGAAAGACTTGAAAATAGTGTTTATATCCTCTCCTCCATATAACGTGCCCGTTATGGCATATGCCCATTCAAATGAATAAGGCTGAGCTGCAATACCAGACGTCACCCATGGGTAAGAGTAGCGCTGTGCCAGGTGGAAGCAAACCATTTTTCTCTCGCTCTGATAAAATCTTTAATAGAATGTATTCATACCATCTGCTCTTTCTGCATTGTAAAGTGACATCCATAAATTATTGTAGGTCAGTAAATTCTGTTAAAAGGCAAACAAATACAAATAAAATGAACAGCAGCTAGGACGATGGGAAAAAAAATGGGTATAAACACCAAAGATTGCGAGTCTGCAGACTATTCCCCTTTTGTGTTCTATATCAGAGGTCATAGGTGTTAGACTATCCCTTTCTGTCTTGTGAAGGCTCAGATCAGCTTATGTTATATTGGCAGTGTCTGTCCCTAAACCATATAACAGTATGAAGAAAGTTCTACGATAAGTGCATTAATGGTCATTACACCACAGGAAACCTAGAGAACCACAAGAGATTTTTTTCCCCCTCCAAGTTAACAAGGAGCCAAAAATAAGATTATATATCTGCTAACATTAGGTGTAAAAGACGAAAAAAAAAAATTATATGAAAGTGAATCCATGTTGGCTATGGGATTCAGCGTGTCACAGACCAGTCCAACCACCACAAAACTCCAGGAACGATACAGGCGATAGGATCACTGCAGTTAGTTTTACCGTAAAAGAAAATGGGTATCAAAGACTAATCTGATAAGGATACAGAATTCTTCATGCACAAATTACATGTCGACGATTGAATGGGAAGGAATGGGAAAAGGTTATTTCCAGAGCCGCTCAGGTTGCAGGTCTGCACAGGTCCATAGTACAGCAGCTGGGTGGAGGAGATCTAGCAAGATAATTCTATTGTGTGAGGAGCCTCTTGGACATCATTTGTCAGTGCAGAGCCTGGCGTGGCATCTAGCGTGGCATTACTGGTCTGGGAACGGCTTCGGGGCACCTCAGTTGAGCCACTACTTGAGGCAGAGTGGGTACGAGAACGTGCAAGCCTGGTCATGCTTGATGTTGGCACTGCAAGAACAAAAGAAAAAAAAAAAAGAAAAAAGGGAATCATCATGAACACAGTTGATGTGGTAGACCTGCTCTAACTCATCCATCAGACGCTTATAGTTTATTGTAGGAAGCAATAAACAAGACTGACTGGATGCCAATGGCTACAGTACATTGTGCCCAAGTGCCACATGGCTATTTTGAGCCTGAGCTGTTTTATTAGAAGAATGCCAATTTTTGTATAAAATGACACTACAGATGTAGCAAACGTTAACAATTAACATGTCACATACCATTGAAGTCTATGTAACATAAGTGTCAGGCAGTTTGCTATATCAGTATGTGCCAAGGGCAGATCTTGAGACAATGGCATAGTGCTGTATGCAAAATACTGGAAGCATAGATGTGCATTCGAAGCACCCCAAGAGCAGCGGTTGAGGAGCACATCTCCGAATTGTATGTTTCAAAAAACAACTACTTCCATTCATGCAAATGGGAGATGGAAAAATGCCTCTGTAATGCTACCTAATGGAAGAGAAGGTAAAACCCTAATTTTTAGAAAAGTCAACAGGCAACATGACATGGCCTACCTTTACCAGGCTATCAATTTATGCAGAAGCTACAGGGACATTTTTTCACCTTCAAACTTTAATTTGCATACCTTATTTCCCAAGGTAATATAATAAATCATGGTTGCCTCTCACAACCAGCAGCACACGCTCTGCCATACAATCAACACAAAAATAGGTCAGCATCCAAAGCTTCCATAAAAAAAAAAAAAAAAATTTATTCATTACAATTAAAATGATGTTACAATACAGAGACGAGTCTCCAATGTGCAGCAGACAGGCAGAAGGAAGGCATACAACATCATATCATGTTCATAGTATTGAATCTATGCATATTTAATTCTTCGTATAAAATGACACATCAAGCATACAATTAAATTGTTGATATATAGTTTTGCATACATGCATTTTTTGAGCATATATTTAATTCTATCAACTTGATATGATGTTGTATGCCTTCCTTACGCTCATCTGCAGCACATTAGAGACTCATCTCCGTTGTATTGTAACAAAAAATATAGAAATTTTTTTTATGGAAGCTTGGCTCATTTCCTGAAGGGGCACTGCATGGCTTAAAAAGTCTTCCCATACCATTTCGGTGGTCTCTACAAGGAGAAACTGTATCCATCCAGACCTACTTTTATTCAGCAACATCATACCGGTCCATGGATTGTATCTGGTATTACAGCTCAGCTCCAATGAGGTGAATGGGGTTGAGCTGTACACAGCCTATGGACAGGTGAGGCACTGTTTAAGAAAGAAAGCAGCCATGGGTGAATGCACACGGGCGGCGCTGAATTGTAGAATCCGGAGCAGGCGACCGCCTCTGGATTCTGCAGCAAATACCGCCCATAGCATGCAAGACAAAAATAATTCTTCATGCACACAAGCAGAAGCCATTGTGTTTTCAGCTTGTGTATGAAAAATCACAGCAGGCTTCATTTTCCTGCGGATTCCGCGTGGACAGCTTCCATTGAGGTCAATGGAAGCCGTCCGACCCATAGCCAGTCTGCAACTGACATTGCAGAGGGCCCGCGGATTCCGCAGAAGTTTATATAATTTTTTAAATTTTTTTAAAATTAAACTCCTGCGGAATCCACAGACCGTCTGCAATGTCAATAATCTTAAAAATCTCTACTGCGCATGTCAGACGACAAGCTGTGCCAACCATCCGCAGTGCAGAAAAGAAGAGGAAAAACACAGGCACACCCGGATGCTGGCTGGGCACAAGGTCGGATTTTGCTGCAGGCTCATATGATATTTACATATATTTTTTTCTATACAGACCTAGGTAAAAAAAAAAAAACCTCCTTTAAAAAGCAGATCTGGAGTAGAGAATGCCGCCATGCATCGTGCATTAACCGTTGAGAAACACCAACATGCCAAGCCACTATACAATGCAATTACATTATACAACTTCAAACATTTACATCCACCAGCAAAAGCACAAATCTACTGTGCTCAAGCGAGAGCAGCAACCCAAGACGTAGTGAACACCTGCTTGCTGCTCTACAGATACCTGTTTCAGCGCTCAAGTGACTGAGCTGAACGTATGGAACTGTGGGGACATATAACAAGAGGAAAGGGCATACAGAGGATACAGTTAAAAAAAAAAGCACAAGAAACGGACCTTATACCACACTATAAAGTAAAGTACTCATTATGTATTCAGTCAGAACATAACAAAAAGGAAGACACTTTCACTGAGGATATTCTTAGTAGTCATTTTTCAGTGTAACTTGTACAAAGTTTATTGGGATATAGTCGAAGATCTCGGCTTTCAGTCAGGCACAGGAAACTTCATGATTAACTTTCTAGTGGATCATCTGTGCATACAGAGGCTCCAAGTCTGACCCGAGTTAGGTACTGCCTCAGGTGGCGGCAATTTATAGCCTCTGCCTACACTCTGCCCGGTAGTGTTACCTAACCTACCGGGCAGACTCCCAGAGGGCCCCTGGCATCACCCGCTGATTCTTTATGGGCCGAATATGAAGTTATTCAGTGTTTAAGAAGTGGATACAATTAAACAGTGGCCATGACGGTTGCCATGTGAGGTTCCTTGCTCCACCACCTTTTGTGTGACACCAGAAGTGCGATGACATTTTTCGCCAGGAAGTCTGCCAGAAGGTGGATGGAAAGCACTATCACATCATGTTGGAGATGAGCAAAAAAAAAAAACCAAAAAAAAAAAAAACCTGTAGAGTTGGAAGGGACCTCCAGGGTCATCGGGTCCAACCCCCTGCTCAGTGCAGGATGAACTAAATAATCCCAGACAGATGTCTGTGCAGACTGCTTGAAGGCTTCCATCGAATGAGAACTCACCACCTCCAGTTGCAACCTGTGTCCACTCATTGATCTAATTTAGGTCATCTCCCTTTCAGTTTCATCCCATTGCTTCTAGTCTTTCCTTGTACAAATGAGAATAGGGCTGATCCCTCTGCACTGTGACAGCCCTTCAGATATTTGTAGACAGCTATTAAGTCTCCTCTCAGCTTTTTTTGCACAATACATTCCCACATCCTTTAACCGTTCCTCGTAGGACGCGATTTGCAGACCGCTCACCATCTTGGTAACTTCTCTGAACCAGCTTCAGTTTTTTGGTCTTTTCTACATTGGGGTGCCCAGAACTGGACACAGTATTCCAGATGAGGTCTGTCTAAGGCTACCCACACATAGGCGAGCGCAAGATCGTGCTCGTCAACCTGTGTTTTACACGTGGATGCGAGGTCATTTTCATGGGAAAAAAAAAAAAAAAAGCCTCACATTCCTTCTGGGAAATTCCTATCCTCTTGCGCAAATTTCAAGCGCGACAGTGGATTGGAAGTGCTTCCCATCGAAGAGAGGTCTAGACCACTGGTCAGACCACACATGGAATATGGTGTACAGTTTTGGGTACTGGCACTCAAAGGACATATCAGAACTTGAGCGGGTACAAAGGCAGGCAACTAAAGTAATAAATGGAACAGGCGGACTGCAATACCCAGAGAGGTTATCTAATTTGGGATTATTTAGTCTCGGGAAAAAAAAAAACAAAAAAAAAACAAAAAAACAAAACACATGGCTGAGGGGCGACCTAATAACTATGTATAAATATATCAGGGGACAATACAGAGATCTCTCATGATCTGTTTATACCCAGGACTGTGACAAGGGGCCATCCTCTACATCTAGAAGAAAGGTTTCTAAACAACATAGAAGGGGGCTCAAGAGGGGCCTGGATGTCTCCCTTGAGCGATGCATTACATGTTATAGTCACTAATTACTTCAGAAGGGTCGGCGATCCAGGGATTATTCCGATTGCCAGATTGAAGTCTGTGAGGAATTATTTCCTTTAAACAGGAAAAAAATGGCTTCTATCCCATTGGCTGTTTTTCCTTCCTCTGGACCAACACTTGGGGTGGTGGTTGCGTTTAAACTGGATAGACATGTCTTTTCACCCCTACATACTATGTAGCTTAGAAAAATAAATGCAGTTACTTACTATATCCCATTCCTTGGACAAAATACTTCAGGGCCTCTGCCAGCTTTCCAGGCTAGAGTAAGATAAATAGAAGCATAAATACATTTATTCAGTTCTTCAGATATAACAAAATAGAACAGGATGTCCAAAAGTAAAGTGCTGATTAGTTCCTTCCTATACATGATTATTGATGGCCTTTTTAAAAACTTCACAACTAAATATCAGCAGTAAATATCCAGCAGCGATACAGATCATGCAAGATAATCATCCCAGCCGCTCTCATCTTATCCCAGATAGAACCACCACCAACCTGCACAGCTTGTGGGAGCCCTCCGCAGTCTGCCATCTGAAAGACAACGTACAAGGAATCTGTTAGCTCATACTGTTATTTCTGTCAAGAATTGGATCTTAGACAGTGAATGGCCTAACATTTTGCAAGTATTCAATAAAATAAAGCAAAAGAGGTGCATATTAATTCCAGGTCACAGCTTTTTATTTTGCATGCTTGGTTATAACAGTGGCGGCTGTTTCGACCAGTCACATGGGTCTTTGTCAAGCAGTTTTATTTTATTGAATACTTGCGGACTTTACTGGCATTGGGGTCCTATCCCCACTCAATCCTATTGGCGAGTGTGGTTGACATCTCCATTTGGTGGCGTAACATCTCTTCTAGAATTAGCAAGCTGCAGTCCTACATACGTGTCCTATGATAACATGCAGAGGCCATGAAGATGGAGCTTTTTAGTTAGATTTTGCAAAATAACTGACACCACGGCTGTGATCTCAGATAATGCTGCTGTCAGAGAAGCCGATGCAGGTGGTTTATAAAGCAGGTGCAGCTCCCAAGCCAACTCTACAACACTATCTAGTATCTGAACCGGTCCATCTAAAAGCACCTTAAATATACAGCAAACAAGCCAAAGAGAAAGATAATTGTTTAGTTTGTTGTTCATTTTATGTAGACATAGTCATAGCAGGTGCATTCATTTGTCCGATTTAAACCATGCTCCTTCTCGTTTGTTTTAATTTCTCATTTGAGCCAGCCAACGATGTAGCCACTTGTTTAAATAGGCTGCACGAGAGCAAAGGAGCCAACGTGGTCATTTACTCAAAACTATAACAGTCTCCTCTAAAATGGAGCCTTATGGCAAAAAACAGCATTGTGCTTTTTTTGGTCAGTCTCCAAGAGAGGAAAAAAAAAAAAAAAAGTTGTAAAAGCTGATCAAGAAGTCATATGTACTCCAAAATGGGACCAAGAGAAACTACATCATGGAGAGGGGAAAAAAAAACAAAACACAAACAAACCCCTCTCAACTAGGTTGACGGAAAAATTAAGAGGGCTGCAGGAAATTCTTTCCAAAAATTTATATTTTAAAGCAGTACAGCAAAGAAAAAAAAAACAAAAAAAAAAACACACAACTATATAAATTTGTTATTGAAATCATACTGACAGAGTAAGGTTATGTCATTTTTGCCACAGTGTGTACACCGTTGAAACAACCTCCACTCCCCTCTCCACAGATGAAGGATTTTTTTCTTTTTTTTTTTTTATTTCGGTCCACTTTGATATATTTTTTTTAAATGTTTTCAGCACATTAAATAGTACCACAAGAAAAAAAAAAAATACAGCTTGTCCCACAAAACACAAGCCAAGTTGATGGATAATAATCGTCTTTATTTATATAGCGCCAACATATTCTGCAGCGCTTACAGTACAAGGGAAATAAAACAAGACCACAGTTACCATGAAGTAATCAATTGATGCACAAGTAAAGTGGTGCGGGTCCTGCTCCAACGAGCTTACATGCTACGAATAGTGGGGGGGGATACAGAAGGTAAAGGGGCTGGAGATGTGCACGGTATGGCGAGGTGGAGAGTGAGGGATGCTATACACACAGACAATGGTCAGGCCGTATAGTGGCTGAAACAGGATGACGGCAGGTGCCAGTTGATTACGGCTAGCAGTGATTGCAGACGACAGGACAGGGGAGCATGTTATCAGGCGGAGTACAGAGAAGTTTGGTTTAGGGGATGTGGTATGCCTCCCTGAAGAGGTGCGTTTAGAGCATGTCTGAAGTTTAGTGTCAGTGATTGCTGGATATTTTTGGGTAGCGGGTTCCAGAGGACCGGTGCTGCACTGGAGAAGTCTTGAGGCAGGAATGAGAGGTTCGAATTAGAGGGGCACTTAGTCCGATTTCGTGAGCAGAGGGCGCAGGCTGGGTGGTGAATTGAGATGAGGGAAGCAATGTAGGGCGGGGCGGTGCTGTGAAGCGCTTCATGGATGAGGGTGGCGAGTTTAAATTGTATTCTGTATTTGACAGGCAGCCAGTGCAGAGGCGTCCGAGTAGCGGCTACAAAGGAAGATGAGCCTGGCTGCCGCATTCAGGGTGGATTGGAGGGGATAGAGTCTGGAGCAGGGAAGGCCGATCAGCAACGAGTTGCAGATAAATAAAAACGCTGATTTCATTTT